>NC_057731.1:21868220-21878521 GCF_004010195.1 Chiloscyllium plagiosum | reverse complement strand
TCCTAAATTCATATTCTTGAGTTTGCAAAAATGAAACAGTACCTGTGCATACCTCTGCTTTCCTTCATTTCCACTAAATGGCCATTGTTACCACTAGATGGGGCAGTTGCAGTAATATTTTACATTTTTTATTCACTCTGAATGTGAACAAGAACTGAGGGAAATTAGAAAATGGCCAACAATATTTTCATATTTCTCTAACCTTGGCTCTATAGTAAAATAGCTAACTATTGTTAAGATTAATTGAAAAGCAGAATATGGCAGACTTTGCATGGAAATCTGAAAGAAAAATAGAAAATGCTGGAAGTACTCGGCAGGCAACATCTGTGGAGAGAATGTTAATATTTCAGGTCAATGACCTTTCATCAGAACATCTTAAAGTTACACTGAAACATAATGTGGTTAGTCCTTATTTTGAGTCTTTAAAGATTTGACGCAGCACCTCTATATTGGAAACAACATTTTTGTTGTGTTGTGTTCATTTCAGACTGGACAAAAGGTGTATCTTTAAGACTGTTATATGATATCATGATAGGTTACATTCTGAAATAAAGCGCCCACCTTCAGCCATGCTCCTAGTTTGATCGATTCCATGTCATGTGTTCAGTCAATGAGTTAACTTTTTATTATACAGTAACACCAGTGCACACAGTACAGATTATGTGTAAATCTGTGATACAATAGCAATGTAAATAGTATTGTTCACCAACTTGAAGGCATTTGTCTCAACAAGAATTCAGGTTTTGAGTATTCGCTTAAAAACAGGAGGCCACAGCTGATCTGATTTAAAATACAGAAACTTTACAAGTGTAAAGACAACTAACAAAGCAATTCTAGAAACAAGATACAAAAACCCACAGAACATATTATTTTCTATATTAATAAGGCCTTTTCTGTGTCCAGACAGCAGTCAATTATGCAAAGTTGTTTTTTGGGAACTGCATAAAAACAAAATATGATGTTACTACTCATTTTTTGTAATGAATATCAATTTTGTAATTAATGAATGAAAGGTCTTCTCTCTCCCTGCAGCAGTCCACTGTCCCTGCCTGTTTCAAGGGGGCCCACATCATCCCTGTGCCTAAGAAGGCTC
Organism: Chiloscyllium plagiosum; assembly: GCF_004010195.1. Classification (NCBI taxonomy): domain Eukaryota; kingdom Metazoa; phylum Chordata; class Chondrichthyes; order Orectolobiformes; family Hemiscylliidae; genus Chiloscyllium; species Chiloscyllium plagiosum. The sequence continues at coordinate 21,877,428 of NC_057731.1, read as the reverse complement.
ATGTAGCATGTCTCAATGAGTACCACCCAGTGGCCCTAACTTTGGTGGTCATAAGTGCTTTGAAAGACTGGTCATGGCATTAATCAACTCCAGCCTTCCCACTCCTCTTGAACCTCTCCAATTTGCCTGTCGGACCAACAGATCCACAATAGACGCCATATCACTTGCACCACACTCCTCCCTAGAACTTCTTGACACCAAGAACAGCTATGTAAGAATCCTACTCATTGACTATAGTCAGCCTTCAACACTATTATCCCCTCGAGACTGATTACTCACCTTAATGATCTCAGACTAAGCCGCACTCTCTGCAACTGGATCCTCAGTTTCCTGACCCACAGGCCACAATCAGTGACCAATGGGATCAATATTTCATCCTCACTAATACTCAACACTGGAGCCCGCAGGGGTGTGTACTCAACCCCCTACTGTACTCACTGTGTACCCATGCCTGTGTCACCAAATACCAGACTCATGCCATTTACAAGTTTGCGGATGACACCACCATAATCGGTTTTATGGCAACAAAACAGAGTGCAGACAGGAGGTAGAAGACCTGGAAAAATGGTGCACTGAGAACAACCTAGCTCTCAATGTCGGCAAAACCAAGGAACACATTATTGACTTTCAGCGAGATGTTACTCATGCCCACCTACACTTTAACAGCACAGAGGTGGAACGAGTGCAGAATGTCAAACTCCAGGGAGTGGTCATCCACATCAAGCTTTCTTGGATTCTTCATGTGGACGCACTGGTTACAAAAGCCCAACAACATCTCTTCTTCCTCAGGCAGCTGAGGAGATTTGGCATGACAGCGAATACCCTTGCCAACTTTTATATGTGCAGCATCAAGAGCATTCTGTCTGGATGTACCACTAGCTAGTATGGCAACTGTACCATTCAAGATTGGAGTCAGTTACAGAGAGTGGTGAACTTGGCCCGGGCAATCACAAAGGCCAACGTCCCATCTATAGAATCCATCTACCAGGCCCGCTGTCAAGGAAAAGTGCCAGCATTCTCAAAGATCCATTCCACTCAGGCAATGTTTTTCTACAACCTCTACCACTGGGGAGAAGGTACAGAAGCCTGAACACATGCACAAGCTGGTGTCAAAACAGTTTCTACCTTACTGTTGTTAGAATACTGAATGGACTCACAAATTCTTAACATTTGCCTGTACCTGTGTTTTTGTTTTTGCTGCTGGTTATCTATTTATTTACTTATCTATGCTACTTAACTATGTGATCCGCCTGTATTGGTCGCAAGACAAAGTTTTTCACTGTGCCTCGGTACCCATGACAATCAATTCAATTCAATTCATTTCAACCTACAAGTCTGCTACTTTAAAAGCAGCAACAGTCAAGAAAAGCAATCATTAACAAAATAACCCAAAAAATGCACTACACAATGCAAGTTTTTGGTATTTTAAAAGACACAGTAAAGACTGAAAGCAAACATGAGCATGTATTGGCACTCCATTGAGATTCTGTCAGAATTTCAATTATTGAATTACCAAATCAATTTTTACTCCTCCATCAACAAATAGCTGATAATGAAAGACAAAAAAAAACTCTTTTTCTTGAAATGAAGAATTAAGAAGTGTCAAATCAGATATTTCCGATATGGCTGCAAAGATCCTGGCAACATTTTCCATATTAAAGAACAACAATTTAACATTGAATTAATTTAACTGGACATGGATTTGAGTTCAAGTTATACCGAGAAGAGCTGGATGAAACTAGCGACTCAGGCAGGTGTCAATGCAAACATACGGAATGTGATTTCTCTGAAGCTAATTTAGCCAAAACACCCCTCAGAAAGGCACTTACAGATAAATTGAAACAATATGCCAGTGACACACACTAGACATGCACAAAAGCATGTGAAGAAGTACTACACAAAGAACAACGTCAAATACATTTCCAAAGTTCCATTCATGGCATGCAAGCATGTCAATGAAGTCAAGACATATCTGCAACATCACAGCTTAAAGGCCCCAGACAGACGGTATATGTCTGCCCATTTGACACACCACAGAAACGCTGTCAGAAAAGCTGAAACTTTTACCTTCTTCCAAGTGATGTAAACCAAAAGGAATGAGCAATATGTACTAAATGACAAGAATAATTCTGGTAAAAGTGCTGTACTCAGGAATTTGGCACAATGTGGTGCAGTCCACTCATGATAAGGTAACAATAGGCTTGACATGCCATGCATTCTGCCTTCAATGTCAATACAGCTCCTTTGCTTAAATGTATAAAATCTTTCATGCAATTGATACAGCAGGCCTTTTTTTGGGGCTATCAATATACATGGATTTACATATTATGCCTACAAGGTATTAAACCCATTAGTTGCAACACCAAGAATTCCAGACTGATCTTAAAGTTACAATAACATTGATCACATTGATTTTAGTCAAAGCCCAGCAAAGCCAACTCAGCAAGCTATTTCCAGTAAGGTGGCAGTGGAGTAGGATGCTTAAGCTAGAGCTCCTCCGCTCCATCTGTTCTTTTTTCTCTTTTTGATGGTGGCAGCCAGCAGTCCAACCACATGGAGGCTCCCTACGTTGGTCTGCTGCAGAGAGCCTTTGGAGAGAGATTGTGATGTTTGTCTTTTTAACATTGCTTCTTGTTTTTTTCTGACTTATGATCATACTGTGTATAGCTGTAATGTAACCTTTTTTTTTCATTTCTCTATTATGTAACTAAGGATTGTCCCCAACACGACACTGTAAGTGGCGACTACTAATCTTTTCACTGTACTCATTTGAGTACATGTAACAATAAAGCTAATTCAATACCTGATGATGTCCAGCTCAAATGGATCATCACCAGAGCACATGCCTTTTGTGCAACAAATCAAAGGTATTACTAGTGCAATTGTTGTTGACACATTGACTACCGTATCAAGAATGTTCAGTGTTCTTTAACTAATTGCGACTGACAGTGGTCTGCAGAACACAAGTGAACCCCTCCACAACATGTGTAAGAAATAGGGTGTTTAATATATTACCTCTTCTGCAATTACCCTTAGTCAAATGGGCTTGCAAAATGTTACTGCCTGTACTGTAAAATCCGCAATTATTCAACATAAAGTGATCTGTCAAGGTTTTGGGCAAGCTGTGCTAAAGTTACGTGATAGCCCTCTCGTCCACCATTTACCTTCACCAGTTGCTGTCACGTTTGAGAAGTAGATCCACAAAGTTCTTTCCTCCCACATTCGCCAATTGTCTCCCAGTTATCAATGTCGGCCATCTTCACATCTTGTTTGGAGTTGGCCTTGTATTAGAAGTATGGATGCTCAAGTAATCATGACCAATGGCCAGTTCACTGTACATAAACAAGGAGAAAGTGAGGACTGCAGATGCTGGACAGTTATAGTTGAAAAATGTGTCATTGGAAAAAGCACCACAGGTCAGGCAGCATTTGAGGAGCAGGAGAGTTGACATTTTGGGCATAAGCCCTTCATAAGCATTGTACAGAAAGTCTTTGGTTATACAGCTGTCAAGTATTTGATGATCATGGTCCAGCCAGAGCAATATCTCCAGCTTATCGTTGAGTACATGTCTAACAGTGGAAGTGGGGTGTGTGGTTGAGGAGTCCTAGTACATTATTACCTTCATCCTTTGGACAATAAAATGGATTAGCTGTTGGCAGCCTTTTGTTGAATTTCCTGATGTTATTTCCATTGATTTTAATCTAAATAAATAGTGTTGGACAATGGATAGGTTATACGACTTTACTGGCCAAGCAATGAAGGTAAAAACTACCCATAGCCTGTGAAATAATCTCAATAATCAGCTATTGGAATATAATAAATAAACTGTAAAAATAATTCTCTATAATGAACATTATTTATTCACAGCATTAAATGCACTAGATACATACAATGTTACCATACAGAAGGAAGCTTTCGATCTTTTGAGTCTGTCCTGGCTCCTGAAAGATTATCCACCCTTCAGGCTCTCTGCCTTTATTCCTGATGAAGGGCTTTTGCCTGAAATGTCGATTTTACTGCTCCTCAGATGCTGCCTGAACTGTTGTGCTCTTCCAGCACCACTAACCCAGAATCTGGTTTCCAGCATCTGCAGTCATTGTTTTTACATAGTTGATTTTAACCCGACTGCGAATCCTCTTGCAAGGATGCCTGCCTTGAAGAAATTTTCCTCCTCTCTCTACAAGAATATGCTACTTTCTCCCCAACCCCACCTTCCTCTAGCTTATCTCTCCACCCTTCAGGCTCTCTGCCTTTATTCCTGATGAAAGGCTTTTGCCCGAAACGTTGATTTTACTGCTCCTCAGATGCTGCCTGAACTGCTGTGCTCTTCCAGCACCACTAATCCAGAATCTGGTTTCCAGCATCTCCAGTCATTGTTTTTACCCAATATATATCCAACTCACTTTTGAAACTTCCTGTAGAATCTGCCACCATCACACTCTCAGGCAACACATTCCAAATCCTAACAACTGTCTGACTAAAGAAGTTTCTCCTCATCTTACTCCTAGCTGTCTTGCTGACAGTCTTGAAATTGTGAGCCCTAGTTACTGATATACCAGATAGTGGAAACAGAAATACCTCTTTACCTTGTTAAAATCGTTCATAATTTTGAACACTTCAGTAAGCTCATCCCCTTAATTTTCTCTGTTCCAAGGAGATTAAGCCCGATTTCTCTAATCTTCTGTTGTATCTAAAGTATCTAAATATCCCTTGAACTCTCTCTAGAACTTCAGCATCCTTCCTTAACTAAGGTGTCCAGAACTGAATGCAATATTCCAAATGTGGTCTGACCAATGATTTGTCCAGGTGTAGCAATTCTTCCTTGCTTTTACATTCTGTGCCTCTATTTATAAATCCAAGGATCCTATCGGCTTTTCCAACAACTGTTTCAACTTGCCTGAATATCTTCAAAGAATCATGCACATGAACCCCTCAAAGATGTACCAATGAGCCTGTAGTGTCTCTCAGTATTTCTTCTTTGAAAATGCATTACCTCACATTTCTCTGCATTAAAATTCATCTGCCAAGTGTCTGTCCTTTGGACAACTTGGAAAGGTCTCTCTGAAACCATTCAGCACCATCCTCACAATTCACTATTCTCTAGCTTACTATCATCTGCAAATTCAGAGACCCATCCCCAAATTGTTTGTATAAATCTGGAAAAGCGAGAATCCCAACACCAATCCATGGGAAACAGTCGATCGGGGTGTTGTTTTATTGGAGCAGTATTTCCTACGTCTACTTCATGTACAATATCAGCAGTCCTCCTCATTTGATTCTTACACATGTCCTTGTACTGCAGTAATAAATTTTTCAACTGCATTCTATGCTCCTGAGACAGATAGCTTACTAACCTATCCCACTCGTCAAGGACTTCTTCATTTTTAAAATCTAATTTGAAGCACATCAAAATCCACATCACCTTGATTTGATCCCTCACTCTGTGGGGCAGTAACTAACACCTGTTTCTCCGGTTCTTTCTCTCTAGTATAATGCGGTTTCAACATGTTCGCATGACACACTCAATACCTTTTCTTTCTATCTGGCATCTTTACTATAGTTCACTTGACTTAAGGTGGCATGGTAGCTCAGTGGTTAGCACTGCTGCCTCACAGTGCCATGGACCCAGGTTTGATTCCAGCCTTAGGTCCATGGCACTGTGTGGAGTTTGCACAATTTCCCTTTGTCTGTGTGGGTTTCCTCTCATAGTACAAAGATGTGCGGGTCAGGTGAATTGGCCACGCTAAATTGCCCATAGTGTTAGATGTATTAGTCAGAGGGAAATGAGTCTGGATAGGTTATTCTTCGGAGGGTCAGTGTGGACTTGTTGGGCTGAAGGGCCTGTTTCCACACTGTAGGGATTCTAATTTTCTAATCAAACATTTCTCAATTTGATAGGGACCACTAAACCTGGCTTTGAAGGGATCTCCTAACTCTGGTTAAGTAAAATACGTCATCCCCTTGGGAAAACATCCGAGTCTCAGAGCTTTTTATCTGCCACCTGCTTCATTCTATACTGCGCCCTCTTTAGGTGCTGTTTAGCTAACTCACCTACTTTATTTAGTCCCTCCCTCACCTCCGATACATAATTTAAGTGTGAGATCTCCGGCTTGTTTATCTTCTAACTCCATTTTACTTAATTGTAATTTAAGTTTTTCTATCTCTACTGCACTTGTCTGATTCTCTGATACACCTAAGTATTTGAGTAATTCCCTTACAATTTCAGGTTTACCTTTGTCCTTGGTTAAACCCAAATCTAAATTATTTGCTAATTCTAAAAGAATGGCCTTTTTCTTTCCTTCTAAACTTTCTTGGCAAATTTTAGAATCATTTTCAAGCCCCATAACCCCTTTAGCAATTTTAAGAGCCATTTCTCTCACTTTCAATTTAATCAACCACAAATCACCAAATTGTCTCACCTACATTTTATTTAAAGATCTAGGACACTAACCTGCAAATGTTTAAATCTGCTGGGACTTTTTGTAACCCCAAATCTATTCAAATCTGTCTAAACCAGTTCAAATCACGGACCCAGCCCCAAATGGTTACAACACGGGTAAACACTCCTGATTAGTTTAAAGCAGCAATCCAGAAAAGATTTATCCCATGCAGTAAACTGAAAATTCAAGGAGCCAAGAACTATTTACTGTAAAAATAAACAACTTTATTTCTTAAAGTATAACAGAGAATAATTAACTAACAACTATTTACAAGTCCTTCCTCTAACCTATCTTTTACCTTCCCCTTCTACAATACCAGTCCGATCAAAGCCCTGTTTAAGATTTACAAAACAAAACTTCTTGTCTCAAAACCAGGCAGCTTTCAGTTTTCTCTGAATTCCTGTCTTCTTTTCTTCTTCTTGGGGATTCTGCTTCACAGGTTACTGATTGATAAAGGTTACTTTTAAAAGAGCTATTTTTCAGACGATCTTTACATGCTGGTAGCTTGGCAGTTCTCCTCTCAACTGTTCAATTTTCTCTGGTCTTATACCCCCCCCAAAGTATTGGATTGTGTCATTGGCTTTTAAGATTGTCAATATACTCAATTCAAACTGGATTTGAGTTTGGTATATTTTTTTTGGAGCATAGTTTAAACTGATTGGCTTAATTTAAATCTGTTTTGTCGTTTCCAGGCAACCAGCTACCTTAGCTACCCCAGTAGCTGGAGAACATGTTACATTGTATCTTGTTGAGAACACTTGGTGCTGTCACTGCTAGCTTTTAACTCTCTTAAAGGTATAGTATACCCACATTTTCATAATAATAACAATTAACAAAGCCTGAAAATAGTGGAGGGCCAAGCTATGATCCCTACAGCAATCCATGCGTTATGGTCCACCAAGTTGAAAATGATCCATTTAACACAATTCTCTGTTTCCTTTTCATTAACTAATTGTCTATCCACACGAATATATCACTCTCATTGTAGGAATTATCCTGTGTATTAAGCTTTTATCTGAACAATTATCATATGCCTTTTTATTCAAAATACAGTACACCAATTGTTCCCCTTTTGCCAAACTGCATGCTACATCGTCAATGACAGATATTTAGCTAACTAACTGGCCTGTCTTGATTTACTGGTAAGAAATATATAGTAGATTAAGCACGTTGGCATTGAAACAGTTTTGCAATGTTCATTCGGTTTTCAATGATTTTGAAGTGAGAATGATCAGCTTATGTTTAATACAGCTTGCTAAGAATTGAGGTCTATATTGCTTCGGGGGTTTTATGTGAAGTAAGGGAACTTCTCTTTGCTTTCAATTTTCTAGCCTTGAGGTACTGTTTGTGAATGCGAATGGCTTATTGCAGGCAATTCACTAAAAGATTTAATGCTAAAATTGAAAGTAATGGAGATATCTTTTTTTTAAAAAGAACTTACATTTATAGAGCCTTTCATGATTTTGGAATCATCGTATTGAACTTTACAACCCACCAAGTACTTTTGAAGTATAGGAGCTGTTGTAATGGAGGAAATGCACTATGGAATCTACTGAACCTACAGTAAAAGTACTTCTCTGAAATTGAATGGAACTTTCATCAATTAAGCTGTGTTGTACTTATAGATTCTCATTGCCCAATGTTCAACAGTAATTCTGCCATCTAACATTGGATTTGCTTAACAATAAATACTTAATTCATCTCACCCTTAAAAATGTGGCAGCTCAACACTGCGATTGGAACTGCGCTAAACTGATTTCCCACCTTCCTAAAACTGCTGGATACCTACAAATTAAGCATGAATTTGAAAATGATTTAGCTCTTCCTTGGCAAATTGGCATGTTGCTTCATTGATTTAATGCCCATTTTGGGCAGACTCTGATAATCCCTGTCCAAGTTTGTGGTCTGCCAGCAAGCTAATCCAAACATTCTCCTCAAACTGAATATACTAAGATAGAGTCATAGAGATGTACAGCATGGAAACAGATCCTTCAGTCCAACCCGTCCATGCCGACCAGATATCCCAACCCAATCTAGTCCCACCTACCAGCACCCGGCCCATATCCCTCCAAACCCTTCCTATTCATATACGCATCCAAATGCCTCTTAAATGTTGCAATTGTGCCAGCCTCTACCATTTCCTCTGGCAGCTCATTCCGTACACGTACCACCCTCTGCGTGAAAAAGTTGCCCCTTAGGTCTCTTTTATATCTTTCCCCTCTCACCCTAAACCTATGCCCTCTAGTTTTGGACTCCCTGGCACCAGGAAAAAGACTTTGTCGATTTACCGTATCCATGCCCCTCATAATTTTGTAACCTCTATAAGGTCACCCCTCAGCCTCCAACGCTGCAGGGAAAACAGCCCCCGTCTATTCAGCCGCTCCCTATAGCTCAAATCCTCCAACCCTGGCAATATCCTTCTAAATCTTTTCTGAACCCTTTCAAGTTTCACAACATCTTTCCAATAGGAAGGAGACGAGAATTGCACACAATATTCCAACAGGGGCCTAACTAATGTCCTGTACAGCTGCAACATGACCTCCCAACTCCTGTATTCAATACTCTGACCAATAAAGGAAAGCATACCAAACGCCTTCTTCACTATCCCATCTACCTGGGACTCCACTTTCAAGGAGCTATGAACCTGCACTCCAAGGTCTCTTTGTTCAGCAACACTCCCTAGGACCTTACCATTAAGTGCATAAGTCCTGCTAAGATTTGCTTTCCAAAATACAGCACCTCGCATTTATCTGAATTAAACTCCATCT
>NC_057731.1:21707980-21866319 GCF_004010195.1 Chiloscyllium plagiosum | reverse complement strand
TCCTTACAAGTTTGTTTCTCAATTTCCCTCTGTCTATTAGGGGGTCTATAATACAATCCCAATAAGGTGATCATCCCTTTCTTATTTCTCGGTTCCACCCAAATAACTTCCCTGGATGTATTTCCAGGAATATCCTCCCTCAGCACAGCCCATGGCATACATTACATAAAAGCTGACATTGACATTTCTTATTCTGCATGTTTTATGATGTTGAGAACACATTTAGCTATGAGACCATATTTGTGTGAAGTTTTCTAATGGTCGTATTTTTTTGACAGTTTTGACAGTAAGAAGAAAAAAACATAGAACTTTTGACAGGTATTGCATGAAGACATGTTGCATCAGGTAAAATACTTTTTTGGTGGCAAAATCTCACTATGTCAAACATAGTTGACAATTATGTTTAGCCATTGGGTTTTTCAGTGAAAGACATACCAAGTTTGGGCCTTAGCTATTATTATGTTAACATTTGCAACCCTCAGACCGAATTCAATGACTCAACCTTTATGAAATAATTTAATAGGTTTAGTAATGGATAGTAACTAGAATCAGCAATTTTAACCACTCAGGGATTATGGACTAATCCAGGATTATCTTGTCAATTCTTTATTTTTTTCACAATTGATATATAATCACAAAGCATTTTGTGCTCATGCGAGCAAGGCATAACTAAATTTGTACTGGATTCATGCAATAACCCAACATTGTTCACTTGGTATGTCTTTCACTGAAAAACCCAATGGCTAAACATAATTGTCAACTATGTTTGACATAGTGAGATTTTGCCACCAAAAAAGTATTTTACCTGATGCAACATGCCACTTTGAATAGAGATACACTTGCCTATTTAAATAAAGGGATACGCAGGTTTGGGCAAGTAGCTAGAGCAAGGTGGGTGTTTGCACAGAGGTTAGTTGGAACTTGGGTATCAGTTAGCTCAGTGGTCAGGGTAGGGAGTGATCTGGTTGGGAGGGTTGGGTTTTAGTCAGTTGGGTGGCAGTAGTCAAGTTGGGTTGGGGAGTAGTGGGATGGTCAGGTGCTGATTAAGGAGTCATCTATGTAGTTATCCACATGTTAAATCAGGTTTTAATCTTTCTAACATTTCACTATCCTGTAAGTACTATGGAACTGTCCAATGTCTCTGACTCCAACTCAGAGTTGGACACATTTACAAAAGATCCTGGACAGCAAGGAAATCTCGCATCAAAAGTTTAAATAACTTGAGTATATCCTGCATAGATCCATGAATTAGGACTTCCACTGGCTCCTGTCATGCATCTTCAATTATTCATGTGGTCTCCAACAATCCAGAAATTGGAAGATTTGGCCCATTGACCATAGTAATTTCCCCACAACAGATAATTGGTTATTTAGTTGATAATTCCCTGATTACCCTCTCTCAAGTTTCTTAATTGGTAGGATGGCTTTTGGAAATCTCCAAATGAAAGACAGGTTCTCAAATCTAGAGAAGTCTGGAAAATCATAATCAAGGCATCTACAATGTTCACAAAGCAACTTCTTAAAATAGAAATATCTTCCTGGATATTTGTCACTTATTTTTGTCATTATTTTCTTTGTTAATGCAGTTTGCTTACATTAATTTGCTGAGTCCTTGATTTGATATCAGTTTCCTTGGGTTGTCCAGTTGACATTCTCCTCAACTCCAAATGAGGACACAAAGAAACTACTCAACGTTGTTCAATTTGCATTGACACTATCACTTGTCAGTCTTAATGGGCCACATTACTGCTGACCACTCTTTTACCTATTATAAGATTTTTTGTGGTTCAGCTCATGTTTCAGTTTTGCACTCTTGTTTTCATCACTCATTATAGTACTTCTTATCTCCTCTATTTGTCAGAACTTGAACGTTTTTTACATTTTTTGTATGCTTTCACCTTTAGTTTTCTCTTATCTCTTAATTTAACATTATATTTTATTTTGGTATGAAGTGATCTTACCTTTTCATGACAAGTAACTCTCCTCTTGACTCACCAAGTTATGTCCACCATCTACAAGGTACATGTCAGAAGTGTAATGGAATACTATCCACATGCCTGGATGGGTGCAACTGCAACAATACTCAAGATGCTCAGCACCAATCAAGACAAAGCAACCAGTTTGACTGGTACCCTATCTATTACCTCCCACATTTACTCCCTTCCCAATGATGCTCACTACCAGCACTGTGTGTTGTATAATATCTCATGCTCAGAATTTCAATATGCCTGTAAGAGATATACTCATGATATCATCAATGTATCATAAAATGTGATCCAAGGCTATAAAGGTTCTCATATTCCAGCTTACCTCAGATCCCTTGAAACATCATGCTCCACTGCAAGTCTGCTCCTCAGTTGAATCTAATTGTTTAATGTTAGCTCAGGCACATGTGTTTGATGAATATAATGCTTGTACATAATAGTTGTTTGTAATAAATATCTATTGGATTCTTCAATTCCACTATATTCATGTCCAGTTTGTTATAGTGCGGGAGGAAACATGAACATTGTTGCCATCAGGTAAAACACTTTTTTGGTGGCAAAATCTCACCGGTGTGTACTACCTACAAGATGCACTGCAGTAATTCACCATGGCTCCTCCTAAAGCACCTTCCAAACCTGCAATCTTTGCCATCTAGAAGGACAAGGAGTGCAAATGCTTGGGAGGACCACTATCTGCCATTCTCCCCCAAGTGATGCACCATCCTGACTTGGAACTGTATTACCATTTCTTCATTGTCACTGCACCAAAATTCTGGAACTCGCTTTTTGATAGTATTCTGGGTGTACATATGGATTGCAGTGAACTGCTTTCTTGAACTACTATCAACTTCTCAAGGGCAATTTGGAACAGGCTACAAATGCTGGCTAAGCCAGCAATGCCCAAATCCAATGAATGAATACAAATACATTTCTGTATCATACATTTTTTAAACTCTATCCACTGATATGCTGTCATTATACCCATTAGCTGATTTGTCCATTTTGTTGTGAGCAGTATATTGAAGTTAACCTCATCTACATCAAGAATCTTACAGTTGTTTTCCACTTTTCCTTTGTAGCACTACATTGAATTCAATCACATTATAATCACTATTAGATAAACATTCATGCATCAATAGGCTTAATTAATTAAATCAGGTTCATCATTCATTACTAAGTGTGATATGGCACACCCTTTGTTGGCTCCAGGACATATTGTAAAAAAAGCTATGCCAAGCACATTCAAAAAATTTACTATATTTTGACATGTGCCAGTCTGTTTAGTGCAATCCATATGAAAATTAAAATCACTCATTAAAACCCCTTTACCTTTGTTATGTGCTTGACTAATCTCTCTACCTACATCACAGTTGCCACGGTTATCCACACATGAACCCCCCACTACAATCTTAATTCTATTTCTCTTTATTTTGTTTCTTAATGCCACCAGTAACATTGCCACTACTTGCTTACTCTCTCTTATTATTGAAGTTATTTTATCTTTCACCTCTTAGGCTACTCTTGCTCCTCTACATTTTCTCTATCTTTTCTGGAGACCTTGTGACTTGGTATCTTCAGCTCATTTTCCTGACTGCTTAGTGGCCATGTATTAATAATGTTTCCGTGTGTTTGTATGTGTATATCTCAAATGTTTTTTTAATATCTCAAGATTTGGAAAGGTAAAGTCTGCACATTAGTTTGCATTTTCAGGATCAGCTTTTGCTTTTGGAGGTTAAACATGTCATAAATTGAAAATAACAATCCTTCTGATACTAAATCTCTAACGGCTCAGGTTTTGAATTATTCAGTTAGTGCATTTTGACACAAATATGACACCATGGAGGTACTGTCAGTTAATGTCTGCTCTGTGCAGTCAGGCACTGTTGAATCAGGTGTGGATAACTGAAATTAATGCTGCTTAATCCTTATCGTCTAAGTGTGCAGATGATATCAATGATCTTTTGCAGTAAAATTAAATGTTCTATATTTAGACATTAGCTTTCTTTTGCTCTGATTCATTGTGTTGATTTCTTCCAGAAATAATTTTAGAGCAACAGTAAGGTTTGGATCAGTGTTCCCCAAAGCTTCCCTATTGCGATTTATATCAAATTGGATGCCATGTGTATAATTTTCATTTAATTGACTAATTACATTGTGAGCATTTGTAATTATAATCTTATCACTGATGGCCTGTCTGCACCTCTATGAAGCAGGATTATTTGTGGAAGCATCTTGGGGGGGGTCGGTCATGTTAAACATGATCAATTTGGTGTAGCTTTTCTAAAACGATGCCAGTGATCACAGTCTCTGCTGCAGACTGCAACATTCTGCTTTTCTGCATTTATATAATCCTGCCTCAGAAAAGATAATGTGTGAATGAAAACAATTGGCTGGAATGCCATGGTAACCTTCTAATTTGTTTCACTGTGTTCTCAAGTAGATAAAATACTTTCACAGTTTTAGGATTTGGGAATGATTTCTGGCTGCAAAGGATATTTTGGAGCCCCAATTTCAACCTTTTGCAACAGTACACTTAGATTCTTTTCCATTTAAATTTCTTGCTTGGAGACAACTGAATAAACGATATCCCATTCAGCTTTCAAATTAGAGAAGGGCTGGTATGGGTTGGCTTTATAGCTGATCTTCCTTGGTGACGTGCCTGCACTCAGTAGACGATCTGCAGTGACACTGCAATGGCTGAGGGGCGGCTGTTGGCAGCTTGGAATGAGCTCATTCTCCCAGGAGGGAGTAAGGCTCAGAGAGAATCACTGAGAAGCTGCAGCCCATCTGTAAAATACATCCTCAGTCTGTCTCTGCTGGCCTGATTCTTTTACTTGGGGGTGTGCACATGGTAAGCAGATATCTTGTTTGATTCATTTTAAATTATGCACAGAGGGGTTTTTGATGAATCATTAAGAGTCTTCAGCATTTTTTTTATTAGAGAGGCTGAGGGCCTGAAATAAATTCCTGGAGTATCAGGACGGATCATTTTGTTTGGATAATGCTATCCTGTGTACATGGAAAAATACCTTTTAAATGCATTTGTAAAAAAGACAATGTATAGCTTGGGAGAATAAATAGCAATGCATACAAAATTGCACCTCTTCAGATGTTAGAACATTACCATGTACAGCAGTCTGTGCACTATCGTTTGGAACATGCATTTAAGGTTAGTGATTCAATTTTTGAACTAAAGATGTTTCACCTTGCACGCAGGATTGTTATGTGTCTGATGTACTGTTGTTTAGTTGTACCAATGTAGGGTAAACTGCAGTGCTTTGAAAGAGAACCAGAAAGGGAGTAGGCCTGTTTGAAATTAATATTATCATAGGGGGAAAACTGAATTGAAATCGTTATTTTGTAAACATTTGATATGCAGAGGTTATAATTGACCTATGCTTTTTCAGTCTTATCACTTTAATAGCGTCAATGTCTCAAATTTATATATTTATAATTTGTAGTTATTTCTGGGCTTTTGCTCGGTAATATTTAAACGCTGTTTGAAATGGAAGATTCTCATTCAGTGATGCTGTAAATTTCATTTTAATCTCATTCCACTCACTGTTTTGTAATTGATGTAAAGCCTTGCGCCTGGTAACTGTTTAATATGCAGACTGCAGCTTTTAGACATGGGACATTCGGAATCTGAAGGATCAGTCAAACCTGCCATGGTTCCTCAATGTATAACCATGTATCTATTTTCAGTGAGGGCATCCCTAGTACTTTATCTGACAATTATAATTGAATTAGATATTTATTGCTGCTATTTTATTGTGCAATTTTTTATGGTCCTTGGTTACTGTGTGTGACGCGATGTTTCTCTCACTATTGCTTGTTAACTGCTGAGATCAATATAATTATTTATTGGAAGCAACAGGAATGTAATTTTGTTTTATAATTGATACATTTCCTTCAAGTTGTGCATAAAAATGCGATGGAAGATATTGTGCTGTGGTTGTGTTTTTACATGGATTGCAAAATGCAGTTAAATGCTCTTTAAATGTTAACTTTCATGAGAGAAGATGGTAGCTGCTTCGCTCAGAGACTGGATGGTAGGAGTTAAAGACTCTACAAATATTCTCAAGATCTAGCAGGCATTTGTATTCTAGAATGGCATTACAAGCCTGGTGATGAAGAATAGGATTATTGTACCACCACTATAAAGCTCTTTTGTAAGAAGGCTTACATACAGATGTAATTGTAACCCTAAAGTTCTTATTAATGTTTGTTGAAAGATTTTAAACAAAACAAATCAAAGCCAACATTTGGGTGGCATAACATAATTGCAGTTGACACAAAATGATAAATAAGAACTGATTCTTCGAAAAACTAGTGTATTATCAAAAATGTTGAACTCCAGGAAAGCTAAGTATTAGCACCACGTTTGCCTGCACAGTCAGCATAATATGGCACCTTTTTCTGTAATGTCATGTCTAAGAAGCTAACAGGGCATGGAAGAAGCTACAGGTTATATTTGTTGCTTCCACATTTTCCATATTGCTTCCTCAGACCATACTTCAGTTATTTCAGAAATCCTTGCTACCCCCATATTGGAAATCTTTTCATTTGAAATAATAAATAAGTAGCACAGATGTGCAAGGGCAACTGTTACAAATAAAGCAATGCCAGGTTAATACTAACATTTGCAATGCTAGTATTATCCTGTGTTCGCAATTTTTTTTAATGACAGCAATTAATTCAGTTCCTAACACCACTGCTGAAGCTTTGCTGGATACCCATATGCCACATTATATAAAGCACTAGATTTTTCTGGTCACTGCTGGAGTATGGAATGATAAAATGAGATTATACGTGAATCTCCCAAATTTAAGTTACTGTGTGATGGACTTTTGCGGGGTTATATCCTGATTGTTCATCATCTACCCAATGTGGTATTTGCTCAATTGACCAAGTATGAATAGAGTAATTTAGTACCTATAGTATTATTACCTTCTAATGAGATAATTACATGCTGAAAATATGTCACGCTGATCCACTGAAGTTTTAAATGCATTTAATTTCCATAAGAAATAAATAAGACATTAGGTTAAACAATTATTTCATTAAATGGAAGTGTGCTAGTGTGTTTGTCCTATCTTAAATGAAATGCAGACTTCTGTTTTGTGAACCATATTTCTATTTGCAAATGTACATAGTCGACAAGCTAGTGTTATCTGCAGTTATCAAAAAGGCCAACTAATCACAGAAAAAAACCCATCATTTCTATTAATATAGTTGTTTTGAACCAATGCACAAATACACGTTTTTCAATGGTAGATTTTACAAATTGTGAAATGCTAGAAAGTTCTATATTCCTGTTAGGGTGAAAGGAAAGGCTGTTAGGTTTAGGGAATGCTTGATAACTAGAGAAATTGAGGGTTTGGTTAAGAAAAAGAAGGAAGCATATGTCAGGTAGAGACAGGAGAAATTGAGTGAATCCTTAGAGCATAAAGGCAGGAGGAGAATACCTAAGAGGGAAATCAGGATGGCAAAAAGGGGACATGAGATAAGCAGAATCCAAAGGGTTTTTACAAATACGTTAACGACAAAAGGGTAACTAGGGAGCAAATAAGATCAGCAAGGCAGCCTTTGTGTGGAGCTGAAGGAGATGGGGGAGATACTAAGTGAGTATTTTGCATCAGTGTTTACTGTGGAGAAGCACATGGAAGATATAGAATGTGGGGAACTAGATGGTGACATCTTGTAAAATGGCCATATTACAGAGGAAGAAGCGTTGAATGTCTTGAAATGCATAAAGGTAGAAAAATCCACAGGACCTGATCAGGTGTACCCTAGAACTCTGCAGGAAGCCAAGGAAATGATTGCTGGGCCTCTTGCTGAGATAATTGTATAGTCACAGGTGAGGTGCTGAAAGACTGGAGTTGGCTAACGTGGTGCCACGATTTAAGAAAAGTGGTAAGGGCAAACCAGGAACTACAGACTAGTGAGCTTGACATTGGTGGTGGGCAGGTTGTTGGAGGGAATCCTGAGGGACAGAATTTTCACATATTTGGAGAAGCAAGGACCGATTAGGGATAATCAACATGGTTGTGTGTATGGGAAATCATGTCTTATGAACTTGATTGAAAAAGTAACAAAAAGCATTGATAAGGGCCGAGCGATTGACATGATCTATATGGACTTCAGTAAAGCATTCAACAAGGTTCTCCATGGGACATTGGTTAGCAAGGTTAGATCTCATGGAATACAGGGAGAACTAGCCATTTGGATACAGAACTGGCTCAAAGGTAGAAGACAGAGGGTGGTGGTGGAGGGTTGGTTTTCAGACCGGAGGCCTGTGACCAGTGGAATGCCACAAGGATTGGTGCTGGGACCACTACTTTTCATCATTTACATAAATGATTTGGTTATGAACATAAGAGGTACAGTTAGTAAGTTTGCAGATGACACCAAAATTGGAGGTGCAGTGGACAGCAAAGAAGGTTACCTCAGATTACAACTGGATCTTGATCAGATGGGCCAATGGGCTGAGGAGTGGCAGATGGAGTTTAATTCAGATAAATGTGAGGTGCTGCATTTTAGGAAAGCAAATCTTAGCAGGAATTATACACTTAATGGTGAGGTCCTAGGGAGGCTGCAGAGGGGATGAGACTGTATGGAGGTCAAAGATGGACCGGGTCCGAAGGGACTCGCTGTATAAAGATCTGGGCAACGGGGGGATAAAACACACCCAATGGCACCCTCACCCTGATGGCCACCTTTGTGTGTGGCTGCATCAAGCTGTGCGTGGATCCCCGGTACACAAACACCAAGTGTCACTACGTACTGAGGTTCTACCTGTCGCCGGTGTTACGAAGGATAGGCCTGGCCTCGCTGCCGCAGAACGCTCCGAGTAGTTGGACTGTTCCATATCACCTGTCCGTCGTGGAGAAATTTATGAAGAAAAACACCTTTGACCACAAGTCCATCAGGAAGTGGTCAGCACGTAGTGTCCTTGAGACCCTTCGGGAAAAGGAGAGGGCGGATCCTATCGAGCGGTTCCCTGGACAGACTGTCAAAGTCATTTGGCAGAATGCCTCATCACCAGAACTTTCCAACAAGCACCAAGACACGGCTTGGCTGGTGGTGAGAAGGGCTCTGTCTGTGACATCCTTTATGCATGCCTGGACTCTCAACCGCACCGCACGCTGCCCTTGAAGCGATTGCAGGGGGTGGGGTGGAAACGAGATTGTCACACACCTCCTTCTGGAATGCGCCTATGCAGAAGAAGTCTGGAGAGGAATGCAGTGGTGTTTTTCGAGGTTTGTCCCAAGCAGCGCCATGACGTGGGACTCTGTGCTCTACAGTCTGTTCTCCGGGACGCACACCGAGACAAACATCAACTGTGCCTGGAGGATCATCAACTCAGTGAAGGATGCTCTCTGGGCGGTCCGAAACCTGTTGATCTTCCAGCTGAAGGAGTTGACCCGGACTGAGTGTTGCAGACTGGCACATTGCAAGGTCCAGGACTACGTGTTGAGGGACGTGCTGAAACTTGGGGCAGCTGTCACCAAGGCGCGGTGGGGAAAGACCACCGTGTAACATCTGCCTGCTTAAGAACAACAGGGGGCCCACTCAGTCTTTTGGGCTCTGCTGATGCCTAAGCTAAATATATGGATATATGATTGATAACGTACAGACCTGTATATACAAATGATGAAATCTGATCTCTGTATACAAATGTTTATGTATGTATGGCATGACCAACTGTACAGTCCATCAAATTATTTTATGAATAAAGTATATTTTTGAAATAAAAAAAAGACTGTCACACACCTCCTTCTGGAATGTGCCTATGCAAAGAAAGTCTGGCGAGGAATGCAGTGGTGTTTGTTGAGGTTCGTCCCGAGCAACTCCATGACGTGGGACTCCGTGCTCTACGGTCTGTTCCCTGGGACGCACACCGAGACGAATATCAACTGTGCCTGAAGGATCATCAACTCGGTCAAAGATGCTCTTTGGTCTGTCTGAAACCCGTTGATCTTCCAACTGAAGGAGCTGACCTCGACTGAGTGTTGCGGACTGGCACATTCCAAGGTCCAGGACTACGTTTTGAGGAATGCGCTGAAGCTTGGGGCAGCTGCCGCCAAGGCGTGGTGGGGAAAGACCACCGTGTAACGTCTGCCTGCCAAAGAACAGGGGTCCCACGCAGTAAGTGGGCTCCACTGACGCCTCAGCTAAATATATGGATAGTAAAAGTACAGACCTGTATATACAAATGATTACTCGATCTCTGTATGTAAAGAAATGGAATGTTACGTATGTATGGCATGACCAATTGTATAGATCATCAAAATATTTTATGAATAAAGTATATTTTTGAATTTAAAAAAAAAGACCTTGCAGTGCAGGTTCATAGCTCCTTGAAAGTAAAGTCGCAGGTAGATAGGATAGTGAAGAAGGCATTTAGTATGCTTTTCTTTATTGGTCAGAATATTGAATATAAGAGTTGGGAGGTCATGTTGCGGCTGTACAGGATGTTGGTAAAGCCACTGTTGGAATATTGTGTGCAATTCTGGTCTCCTTCTATTGGAGGGATGTTGTGAAACTTGAAAGCATTCAGAAAAGATTTAGAAGGATGTTGCCAGGGTTGGAGGATTTGACCTATAGGAAGAGGCTGAAAAGGCTGGGGCTGTTTTCCCTGGAGTGTTGGAGGCCGAAGGGTGACGTCTTAGAGGTTTATAAAATCATGAGGGGCATGGATAGGATAAATAGACAAATTCCTTTCCCTGGGGAGGGGGAGTCCATAACTAGAGAGCATAAGTTTAGGGTGAGAGGGGAAAGATATAAAAGAGACCCAAGAGGCAACCTTTTCACGCAGAGGGTGGTATGTGTATGGAATGAGCTGCCAGAGGAAGTGGTGGAGGCTAGTACAAATACAACATTTAAAAGGCATCTGGATGGGTATATGAATAGAAAGGTTTTAGAGGGACTTGGGCTAAGTGCTGACAATTGGGACTAGATTAGTTTGGGATATCTGGTCGGCATGGATGAGTTTGACCGGAGTACTCTATAAGATCAAAAGATGTAGGGGCCGAGGTAGGCTATTCAGTATGATCATATCCAATCTTATAATCCTCAAATCCTCTTGCCTGCCATAGCCCTTAATTGCCTTCTCCTTGAATATACTTAATGACCCAGCCTTGACAGCCCTCTGAGGTAAAGAATTCCACAAATGGTCAGTCCTCTGGAAGAAGAAATTCCTCCTCATCACTACCTTAAATGGATCACCCCTGAGTCTGAGATTATGTCCTCTTCGACTTCGACTCTCCCACAAGGAGAAATAACCTCCCTGGATCTACTGTGTGAAGTCCCCTAAGAATCTTGTACATTTAAATAAGATTGCTTCTCATTCTTCTAAACTCCAATGAGTACAGGCCCAACCTACTCAACCTCTCCTCACACGACAGACCTTCCATATCCAGGATCAACCTAGTGAACCTCCCTTTAGGCTTCCTCCAATGCCGGTATATCTTTCTAATCAAAAGGTGTAGTGCTGGAAAAGTGCAGACGGTTAGGCAACATCAGAGGAGCAGGAGAATCAACATTTCTCAGAAACGTTACTGATGAAGTGCTTATGCTTGAAATGTCAACTCTCCTGCTCCTCGGATGCTGCCTGACCAGCTGCGCTTTTCCAGCAACACACATTTTGACTCTGATCTCCAGCATCTGCAGTCCTCACTTTCTCCTAGTATATCGTTCTATTTCAGTTTTAATAAAGAATTAACTTTTAGATAAGGGGCTACAACTGTCCACTGTATTTTAGCTGTGGTTTGATAGTGACATGTAAAGCATAAACAAGGTTTCATTGTTTTTATACCAATATCCTCTGAAATAAAGGCCCACGTTCCTTGGCCTTCCTGATCACCCGTTGAACTTGCATGCTAGCTTTCTGTGATTTATGAACGAGGATTCCCAAATTCCTCTGTAAGGTAGCTTTCTGCAGCCTTTCTCCATTTAAATAATATTGAACTCTTCAAGCCTCTTGCCAATGTGCACAAACTCACATTTTCCCATGTTGTATTTCATCTGCCAAGTATTTGCCCATTCTCTTTACCTGTCTATATCCCTCTGCAGACTTTCGGAGTCATCCTTGCCAACTGTCTTCTTGTTCTAGACTTTAATACATTCACTTTCCTCATCCAAGTCATTGATATATATTGTAAATCATTGTGGCCCCAGCACTGATCCCTGTGGCACTCCACTAATTACAGGATACCAACCTGAAAATGCCCCTCTTATGCTAACTCTGTGACTTCTGTTAGTTAGCTGATCTTCTGTCCATGCTAATATACTATTTCCAATGCCATGGGCTCATTTTATTAATTAATGTAATGTGTACTACCTTATTAAATGCGACATGAAAATCCAAATGTATTACACCCATTATATTATCTATTGTGCTTGTTATCTCCTTCAAGAATTCTAATAAATTTGTCAGACATGATTTTTCCATCATAAAGCTACCTGACTATGCTTGATTGTATTATGTATTTATAAATGCTGTGCTATTACATCCTTTATAATAAGTTTAAACATTTCCTAATAACAAATGCTCAACTATCTGACCTATTGTTACCTTTTTTTTTGCCTCCTTCCTTTATAAAATAAAGGTATGATGTTGGCAGTTTTCTAGTCCTCTGAGATTTTTCCAGAATCTAAGAATTCTATTGAAATTAAGAATTGTAGAGATTTAATGCATGGAAACAGATCCTTTGGGTCAATTAGTCCATTCCAACCATAATCCCAAACTAAACTAGTCGCACTTGCCTGCGTTTGGCTCATTTCCCTCCAAACCTTTCATATTCATGCACTTTATTTAAATGTCTATTAAACTTTGTAAGTATGCCCACATCCACCACTTCCTCTGGAAGCTGTGCAAATACAAATTTCCCCCATGTCTTTTTAAAAATCTTTCTCCTCTCTCACCATAAAAATCTGTTCCCTAATCTTGAAATCCCCTATGTTAGGGAAGAGATAACTGCCATTCACCTAGCCTATACCCCTCATGATTATTAAATCTCTATAATGTTACCTTTTAACCTCCTATGCTCCAATGAAAAAAGTCCCAGCCTGTCCTTATAACTTGAGTCCCCATTCCCGGAAGCATTCTTGTAAATCTCTTCTGACCCTTCTCTAGCTTGATAATATCCTTCCTATAACTGGACCAGAAATGGGCACAGTACTCTGGAAGAAGCCTCACCAATATCCTGTACAACCTTTAATAAGACATCCCAATTCCTATACTCAAAGGTCTGAGCAATGGAGGCAAGCATGATAAATGTCTTCTTGACTACTCCGTCTACATATGATGTAAACTTCAAAGAATTATCTACCTGAACTCCAGGCCCCGCTGTTGTCCAACACTACCTAAGGCCCAACTTTTAGTTGTATAAGTCCTGCCCTTGTTTGTTTTACCAAAATGCATTATCTCACATTTATGCAAATTAAACTCCATCTGCCACTCCGCAGCACATTAACCCAATTGATTAATATTTCTTTGTAATCTTAGATAACCTTTTTCACTGTCCACTGTCCACTGTTGGTGTCATCAGCGAACATACTAACCAAGCCTCCTAAATTTTCATCTAAATCATTTTATATAAATGACAAACAAAAGTGGACCCAGCACTGATCCCTATGGGAACAGGCCTCCAGTCTGAAAAACAACCCTCCACCATCACTCTCTATCTCCTGCTGTTAATCCAGTTTTGTGTCCAGTTGACATGCTCACCTTGAAACCCACATGATCGAACTTTACTTATTAGTCTACCATGTGAAACCTTGTCAAAGGCTTTAGTAAAACCCTAAGAGAGGCAGCAAAAGGCACAAAGAGCCAAGATTTAAGGGGAGCTTTCAGCATAAATAAAAAATGGAACATGATGATGCCAACAATATCATATTGGGAGTCAAGGTGGCTGAGAACTCTGTCATAGAGTCATAGAGTTGTACAGCACAGAAACAGACCCTTCAGTCCAACTGGTCCATGCCGACCAGATATCCCAACACAATCTAGCCCCACCTGCCAGCACCCGGCCATATCCCTCCAAACCCTTCCTATTAATATACCCATCTAGATGCAATTTAAATGTTGTAATTGTAGTAGCTTCCACCACTTCCTCTCGCAACTCATTCCATACACGTACCACCCTCTGAATGAAAATATTGCCTCTTAGGTCTCTTTTATTTCTTTCCTGTCTCACACTAAACCTATGCCCTCCAGTTCTGGATTCCCCCACTGCAGGGAAAAGACTTTGTCTCTTTATCCTATCCATGCCTCTCATGATTTTATAAACTTCTGACGAATCAGAAATCAAAGCCACTGGAGTACTTTTCTAAGAAATTAAACCAATACGAGAAGAAATGTTCTATGGTGGAAAAGGAAACTTTAGGATTAGTATTTGATCTTTGCAAGTTTAATTCTGTGCCTGTCATGATTGTAAAGAAATGCTGATCTATACTTACCATAATTCCTTAACTTTAATAGAAAAATAAGAGTCAAAATGTGACATTATTGCGGTGGTATTTGTCATTTCAACTTTATAATATCAAAATTGTTTATATTGCTGAATAAAATTAGGCTATCAGAAGAGATAGCCTCTCCCTGTAGCTCAGATCCTCCAACCCTAGCAACATCCTTGTAAATCTTTTCTGAACTCTTTCAAGTTTCACAACATCTTTCCGATAGGAAGGAGACCAGAATTTATCTGAATTAAACTCCATCTGCCACTTCTCAGCCCATTGGCCCATCTGGTCAAGATCCTATTGTCATCTGAGGTAACCCTCTTCGCTGTTCACTACAGCTCCAATTTTGGTGTCATCTTGAGAGCTTGAGGATTGACAAAAATAAATAAGATACTATAGTCACAAACATATAGAATATGTTTGGTGACCTGAAGCAGGAAAAAAGCAGTGAAAATTCAAATAAGAGTATCTGACATTGTGGAATAACTAGCAATATTAGCAAATATTTGGCCAAGGCAATACATATTGTGTGGTTGAGTTGAAAGGTTGGTGGTTGGTTACATAGAGGTTGAAGCTATTAAGGATTGGCAATCAGTCGAGTCTTCTGCAGTCATAACTAATCTGGAGGTGGGGTGGATTTTGTGATGGTCTAAAATCTAAGGGAGTCTGTCAGATGATGTGGGGATGGAGAGAGCATTGGAAAATACTCAGTGGTAGTAGTTATCAATAAAGAAAAGGAGTTTCAAGTTTCAATGATTGTCCTGAAAGAATGAGATTACTTCGTTTTGGGGATATGGAGTTAGCAATACAGATCAAAACAATGCAGTTAGATTGTGATTTTACCATCTTCTGTAATTAAAGTGTAAAAATAAAGCTGGCACAGTTCCACGGTCTCATCAGAAAGCGATGACTGGTGATGGAGGTAGTATCTTTTTTATGGTGACCTCAGCCAGTGCAGGAATTGAAATGTATGTCACAAACTAGCTAACTGACCCCCTTCTGTAGGAAAAACAAGTAAAGCCACAAGAAGACCTGTTTATGCAACTATAGTTAGTTTGCTTAGTAATAAACATTGCTAAGTGTGAATTTGCAAACACAAGGGTAACATACCTATGATATACCGTAGGGCAAAAGCAAGTGTTGTGAAGAACAGTGAAAGCCCGGATAGAATTCTCCAATCCTAAAACTAAACAGGAAATCATGATTTTTTGGGAATGTGTGGGTTTTATTAGAAATTCATGCCTAACCTCAGCAATGATGGATGTAATTTTAGCAATTTTTTTCCGAAATACGCAAAGATACTTCAGTTGACTGAATGCCAAAATGCTTTTGAGAAACTGAAGGCAATCATAATAATTGAACTGGTGTTGACCATCGTGACTTTAATGACCCTTTCAAAATGGCAATTGATACTAATAGGCTTGCCGGTAGGTGCAATCCAATTAGAGGATGGCGAATCAGGAATCGAAGCCACTGGAGTACTTTTCTAAGAAATTAAACCAATATGAGAAGAAATGTTCTATGGTGGAAAAGGAAACTTTAGGATTAGTATTTGATCTTTGCAAGTTTAATTCTGTGCCTGTCATGATTGTAAAGAAACGTTGATCTATACTTACCATAATTCCTTAACTTTAATAGACAAATAAAAGAGTCAAAATGTGACATTATTGCGGTGGTATTTGTCAATTCAACTTTATAATATCAAAATTGTTTATATTGCTGAATAAAATAATGGAAATGAATCATCAAGACTGTAAAAATGGCAGAATAAGTTAGGAATTATGTAAGACAGGAATAAGGATGAATAGATTTAAGATTCATGTTTTGTTGTGTAAGTCATATATCTCATGCTGAAATGCATTTTTGAAATGGTATTTCATTTCTTTTAAGGGTGGAATATTCCACCTATAATCAGTGTTTTAAGTGATGTGTGTTTAATAGCTGCCAAAAAAAACACACACGTAGGAAGGGATCACATGGTTACAGGAACCCAGCAGTAAATTAAGGATAATTGCATTTCTCCAGACATGACACATTTCATTAAATAAAAATATACACTGCAAGTTACGGTTAAGTTAATCAACATAGGTGGTCACAAAGAAAGATCATTCATTGACAAAATAATATCTTAACCCCAAACGTTCAACCTTTATTCATCATGCACCTACATTGCACAAAGCCTTTAAATCATGCAGGTCTTCTATTAGTACATGTGTACATTGTTACTGGCTGTTTCCCTGGTATCTGCTGGTCACTCGGGTGATATTTATTCTCTGGGCAGGTATCATTCACATGGCAAGGGCAGTTGTCTGAATTTGATTGAATGAGAATCCTCTTTTTGTCCCCAATATTTCCTCTTGATTACACAATTTGAAGAGATGAGTTAGGATAAGCAGAATAACCTGTCTTGCCCTTAATTATCTGAGTGGCTGTGACAAAATTCCATATGTATGCACCTCATACATAATGAGGTTGCAACTGCTCAACACCAATAGTATGAAGCATATTAAATCAACAGTCAAATTAACATTGAGTATGGATTTTTTTATTTTCAATTTTTAATGGAAAATATTGACAAGATTTGAAATTTCAAACCCAGCATGAGCAATCACAAGACTAGGAAGTAAGTCTACAAAAAGTATAAATTATTGTTCCATGTGTAAGAACCCCAGCTGATGTAAATTCTGGACAAGTTGGATGCCAGCATGAACCTGTCTTTATAGATCATAATTTTGTTTTGAACAAGGTGGTCTCTCACTGAAACAAGCTCACCATGTGACAGATTTTGTTTTAATGAGGCACAGTCTTACGTTGAATCAATGACCCCTAATTCTAGATTCTCCCAAAAGAAGAAATATTCATTTTGCATCTATGTTTCAATCTGGTCATCTCCTTACCCTTTTAAACTGCAGCAGATACAAGTCTAGCCTGTCTAACCTTTGATTATCGATTTAGTGGTTCTGGAAAAGCACAGAAGGTCAGGCAGCATCAGAGGAGCAGGAAATCGACGTTTCGGGCAAAAAGCCCTTTATCAGGGTTTTGGTTATGGGATGTGCTTTCTGTTTCATCTAGTAAACATCCTCTGAACTGGTCCAATGCAATTACATCCTTTCATAAATAAGGAAACCAAAGTTGTACATGGTAACAAGGTATAAACAGCCCTGTAAAACCTGCAAAGTCCTCCTTCATTACATGTGGGGAATAGTGCTAAAATTAGGAGAACTGTTTCACAGACTAGTCAACAATAGCTTAACACTGACTATGACTATGTCCCAGACACTGTCACCATCCTTGGTATGGCATGGTCCACCACCAGGGTATCCCAAACAAAGGTGGCAGCACCATAGTATACTATTGGGAGGGAGTTACCTTAAGAATCCTCAACATTGACTCTGGACATCAGAAAGTCTCACAGAATCAGGTCAAACATGGTTAAGGAAACCTCCTGCTGATTACTATGTGCCGTCCTCACTCGACTAGTGAATCCATTCTCCTCCATTGTGAACAACGCTTGAAGGAAGTACTGACATTGGCAATGGTGTGATATGTACTCTGGATGTAGGATTTCATTGTCCACCACCAAGAATGCATTGGCAGCAGTACTACTGGTGGAGCTGATTGAGTCCTAAAGCTTGTTGCTGCTTGACTGGGTCTGTGGCAGGTGGTGAGGGTGACCAACATGCTTGACTACATCCTCACCAATCTGCCTGCTGTAGATGTATCTGTCAATGACAATATTGATACCAAACAGATCTAGAAACTCAAACTAGGCATTAATGAGACACTGTTGGCTATCAGCAGCAGAATCTCACTCCAGGCATAACCTGTAACCTCGTCACCAGGCATATTTCCCCACTGTACCTCACTATGGAGGAGAATGGATACACCAGTCAAGCCAGGGGATCAACCTTGGTTCAATGAAGAATGCAAGAAGGCATGGCAGGAGCAGAATCAGGCACACTTAAGAATGAGATGTCAACCTGGTGAAGCTACAGAACAGGACTACATGTGTGTCAAATTGAATAAACAAGTGACAGACAAAGCTAAGTCATTCCACAACCAATGGATCAGATTTAAAGTCTGCAGTTCTGCCATATCTACTAGTGAATGGCGGTGGACAATTAAACAACTCAGTAGAAGATGAGACTCCACAAGTATCTCCATCCTCAATGATGGGAGAGTTGCCTGTAATGGACTTTGCATGTAAACACTCAATTCGCAACATGGGTGATTTATTGGTGATGGTTAGTAGTTTAAAAACAATACTAAAATGAGTGATTTTGATGGTGGAGAAACCATTCAGTTGTGTGATAGCACTTCCAGATATAAAAAAGAAAAATAAATGATGGGAGAGGCCAGCACATCAATACAAAAAATAATGCTGAAGCATTTGCGACAATCTTCAGCCAGTAGTGCCAAGTGGATGATCCATCCAAGGTGCCGGATTCTTAGCTAGCTAGTCAAGTCCAGGTACAATAAGAGGTAAAGTTAGTAAGTTTGCAGATGACACCACAACTGAAGGTGTAGTGGACAGCGAAGAAAGTTACCTCAGATTACAATGGGATATTGATCAGATGGGCCAATGGGCTGAGAAGTGGCAGATGGAGTTTAATTCAGATAAATGCGAGGTGCTGCATTTTGGGAAAGCAAATCTTAGCAGGACTCATACACTTAATGGTAAGGTCCTAGGGAGTGTTGCTGAACAAAGAGACCTTGGAGTGCAGGTTCATAGCTCCTTGAAAGTGGAGTCACAGATAGATAGGATAGTGAAGAAGGAGTTCGTATGCTTTCCTTTATTGGTCAGAGTATTGAGTACAGGAGTTGGGAGGTCATGTTGCAGTTGTACAAAATGTTGGTTAGGCCACTTTTGGAATATTGCGTGCAATTCTGGTCTCCTTCCTATTGGAAGGGTGTTGTGAAACTTGAAAAGGTTCATAAAAAATCTACAAGGATGTTGCCAAGGTTGGAGAATTTGAGCTATAGGGAGAGGTTGAGTAGGCTAGGGCTTTTTTCCATGGAGTATTGGAGGCTGAGAGGTGATCTTATCGAGGTTTATAAAATTGAGGGGCACGGATAGGATAAACAGACAAGTTCATTTCCCTGGGGTGGGGGAATCCAGGAGTAGAGGGCATATGTTTAGGGTGAGAGTGGAAAAATTTAAAAGGGACCTGTGGGGCAATGTTTTCACAGAGTGGTACATGTATGGAATGAGCTGCCAGAGGAAGTGGTGGAAGTTGGTAAAATTGCAACATTTAAAAGGCATCTGAATGGGCATATGAATAGGAAGGGTTTGGAGGGCTATTGGAGGGCAAGTGGGGCTAGATTAGGTTGGGATATCTGGTCGGCATGGACGAATTGGACCGAAGGGTCTGTTTCCATGCTGTACATCTCTATGATGATACAAGTTTATAAACCCAAAGAAATAAACATAGATTGAACTGTACTATTTGTTTTGATACAAATTCAAAGATTTTTAACACGCAGTAATTGTATAATCTCAATCCTAAACACTCCTTTTTATAAATTTCAAAAAACACCAACATCCCTAGTACGGTAGCCCAAAGCACTCCTTTCACTGCACACATCAGAGAAAAAAATCTTTTCCTAACACTTAAGGTAAATGTGCCTTTTACATTCAAGAATCAAGATGTGTACAGCTTCTTCCTGGAGCTACCACACACCTGAGCTTAAACATACTCCGTTTTAAGGAGCCTTTTTATCCAAACACTTCTGTTTGGAACTCGAGAAAATTCTCCACATGTCCTGAACATTGCTGTACACAACCATCTCTATTCAAGGACTTCACAGAAACGGCCACAAAAAAATCAAACTACAACAAAATGTTTCTCCCCCTAAGCTATGGATATTACCCCTAGCTTTAAAAAAGCCCTAAGTCTAGAAATTTTCAATTAGATCTTAAAGTACAATGGTCTACCTTGCTAAATCATAAAATATCCTGAGGTAAGTAAAAAACCCATTAATGCTGCCTAAGTAGTGCTTCCAAGCTGTTTTCAAAGAAATCACTACAAGCCTGGTTTATACTGTAGGCATAAATCAATTTAACCCTCTGTTTCTCTTGACTGTTGCTGCTTTTCAATTCACAGTTTCTCTTTATTCCTGAAATGTTCTGTTGCAGGTGAAGGACATTCTATACTACTTTATGTATCATATGATTATATTTGACCATATTTTAGGGCTCAATGGCTGATTCAAAGAAACGTCAACATTGCCATATTTATAAAGAAAGTAGACATTAGGAATAATACAAGACAGTAACCTAACAGCAGTTCAAATGTCTGTAGTTTGGATGGCATTCTTTGTTACTGATATCTATGAGATTATTGTATGATAATGCTTACATATTCTAATCTAATTCTTCAAATAACTTTTGCTTTTTGGATTTCTAGATTGACAGGAAGCTACAAAACATTCAGTTTGTCCTTCCACCATTGAATTAGATTGTTTTAGCCATTTGATTTCTTCTTCAATAATAATGTACAAACATTTACAACCAAGTCAGAATCTCTACATTGGGTAGTTTATGCGTAAAGATGAAGTTACCATAGTCCCTGATAAAGATATACAAAATTGAGGGGCATGGGTAGTATAAATAGGCAAAGTCTTTTCCCTGGGGTTAGGGAGTCCAGAACTAGAGGGCATAGGTTTAGGTTGAGAGGGGAAAGATATACAAGAGATCTAAGGGGCAACGTTTTCATGCAAAGGGTGGTACATGTATGGAATGAGCTGCCAGAGGAAGTGGTGGAGGTTGGTACAATTGCAACATTTAAGAGGCATTTGGATGGGTATATGAATAGGAAGGGTTTGGAGGGATATGGGTCAGGTGCTGGCAGGTGGGACTAGATTGGGTTGAGATATCTGGTCAGCATGCACAGGTTGGACTGAAGGATCTGTTTCCATGCTGAACATCGCTATGACTCTATAATATTAGAGCTGCTGTTTCATTAGAGAGACAACCAGTGATGAGTTTAACCTAAGAGTCATCATGTCTTAGGTGAGGGCTGACGTTGACAAGGTGGGACCTTTATGGTGACCTCAGCCGGTAAATGAATTGAACTCGTGAGTTTGGTGTCTCTGCATTACAAACCAGCCATCTAGCCAACTGAACTAGCTGTTCCACTTAGTTCTCGGCCTTTCCATTGCCTTGACACAATTTGTCATGTTCTCCTAATACCTCTAATCGATCCATCTTTCTGTCGTTACTCACTGGTTTCTGTTCTTCTCTCTTCATAATTAGGCAGAAGTAGGTATTTTCTTGATTGACGAGGGAAAGTCAAGGTTATTGAGGGTAGTTGGGAATGAATTGCTGAGGCCACAATCAGATCAGTCTTAGCCTTCTTGGCAGTATAGGTTTGAGGGGCCGAATGGCCTACACCAGTACCTAATTAGTGTGCTTTCCAACAGTGTCATTACGAGCCTTAAGGGTGCTTCCTCGCTTCACTGATCACCATGAGTTTTTTTTTGGTTCTTGGCTCAAACCTCTTTGTCTATGTATTTCTTCTTGATGGTGTAATTTGAATAGATGAAAGAAGATAGAGGAATAAACATGCTCCTCCTTAATTATATTGTGATTTTATGATCAGGTTCTATCTATATGCTGCTGATAGAGCTTTATATTCCATTCTGTCAGGTGACAGTTATCTGCTTCAATCGTTTGTTTGACATTGTGGTCAGATTTGTCATTTGAGTTCATTGGGTTCAATGTCTGCTGGATGTCATTACTGAGAGCCCCAAACTCTCTTAATGATCGTCTCCTATTTGTGTTCAACTAGTGAGCTGCCAGAGATTCCAATGCTGAGAGGCAGCTCAGTTTTTTGTGTGGATGTAAGAAATCTAGGTCTTGGCAATTGTTTAGAGAGGCGATTAGTGCTTATGGTATAAGAGATGAAAATGTGGAAGGGGGATGAATTACAGATTAAAAAGCATCAAATTAATAATTATTCCAAGGGTAACCTCTAGCAAACCTTGCAATGGATGCCGATTTTTGGCCACTTCCTGCTCTGTATTTTGACTGCGCCTAACTGTATTAAAAAATAGTGTCCTGAGTCCTAATAATAGTTATATTGAACAATGAGACTTTTCCTGTTTCTGATAAGGGTGGCAAGTAACTAAACTGAGGAGTTCTTGAAAATTGCAAAAAAACACGTTAGATTGAAAGTTAGAAATATGTGTATTTTGTCACTTTGTTGGGATGGTCGCCTCATTCCTGCTGGAGAAAAGAGGGCACTGGAGAGACCAGCACCAAAGAAACTATTGTGTCTTCAGTGAGCCAAACTTTTCTCTTAATATTAGGTTAGATCCAAAATATCTTTCTAAGCCAGATGAATTCATTTATGTCCCTGATCCAAGACGGTCACCTCAGCTTAAATTTGGTTAACAGCAAAATTTCTTCTCACATGTTCATTCCATCACCAAAAGTGCCTTGTTCTACTTTTGTGGCATTGCTGGTCTTCATTCCGTCTGTTCTCAATGTTACTGAAACATTGACATCTTACCATTGCATGTTTATGCAGAATGTAATGTAGATTAGATTGATATGTTATGTAAGTGTATTAAAATGTTGGTTCCATTGCTGACCAGCTCTGGCAATAGCTCAGCTTGTAAAGGTGGCAACGTTAAGAAGGCGAATTCCTGGTTCCCTTCCTGAATGTAACCCAAAGACCTTTTGCTAAAAGTACATCTATGTGAATATCATTTGGAAATATAGTCGGCTCAGTCACAGTGCCCTCCAAAGTCCAACGTTCCACCCACATGCAGCTTTGTTAAAGTATTCTCTTTAATGTTAAATCATAATAATTAGTATTGTGCTTATTGTTGGGAAGTCTTAATGTCTTCATTTAGCTTGTTAAATGCTAAGGGTTGAATCTTACATTTTGCCTAAGCATCATTTTCATCACTTCATATCCTGGGATCTGTGGTGCCTGCATCCTATTTGAAATGCACCCTGTCATTCTGGGGCTTCCTTTCCTTTACCTGCACAAGCACTGACAGATATGCCACCCAATTTTATCTAACCCAGTTCCCCTCTTTCTATCAATTCTAATAGAAAACAGCCCATAGTATAGTAAAACGAGCCCAAACTGGTCCAGATTTTGGCTGCTCATGTCCATAAGGATAAGACCCTGACCCTGAATGTCAAGAGCAGTCAAATGACTACACCTAATGCCTAGCACGATAGAGTAACACTGTCTTTAACTAACTGTGATGGAACTTCTGATGAAGACTGTCTTCCTTAACTTGACTGAAGATGAATCCTTTTAGACTTTGAGACATGGGAATTGGGTTGAAGCACATTCAGCGTGTTTGCCACGTACACTGTTGGTATATGGCACAGGTGTGAGATTGACATAGCAAGGTGTTCCACAGCAATATGTCCACCTCTTTGATTGAAGATTGCTGATAACCTTTCTGGCTTTGTGTCTGTGCTAAAAGGTAAGTCAAGACAAAAGTAATGCCTGCTTGTTAGCTCTGGTTGAGGGGGCATTGCATTCAAAGGATGCCATGGAGCATGCCCTGCGACATTATATTGGGTTTCCAAGATGGAGGTTCAGAGAAATAAGCAACAAGTTGCAATTGCTAGATACTAGTTTCGATCTGGTGAATGTAGAGTACGAGAATGCATGTTATTGAGGTGATATTAAGTAATAATGAGAGTGATAATCCCTCTTAACATGCTTTTCCCTGCTCACTAGTGAGAATCTTGACTTGACGTCCAGAACTTAGTTAGAAATGCGACTCGTTATGCCTGACATTGAGAAAAACATTGATTGACCCTTCATGATCTTCCAAATGTCTGATCATAACTCACATCATTCAGAAGATTCCACCCTTTTTAGTAATGTTTAAGATTTCTGTTTTGTATAGATTCCTTCCTGGACAAATGACTGAAGCTGTAATGACCAAGCAAATTTTACATGCTGATTCTCACTTTAAATATTCTCTGTGGATTTAGGTCGTATACCATTGATTTTTTATTATTTCAAATGTTTTTCTGCAAAGCAGTTTCAGTACTCACAAACTCAGACTTTTAAATCCCCAGGACCAGATGGTTTCAAGGGAAATAAAGGTAGTAGGTCAACATTGCAGAAACACTAATTATAAACTTCCTAAGTTCTTTTGATTCAGAAACCTTAATGTTAAGTTGTATAATTTCACATGACACTGCAACTTAGGAAAAGTTAGAGAGGGGAACCAAATTGTAGACCAGTTACGCTAACATATGGTCAGGAAATTTCTGGAATGTATAGTGAAGGAAAGTGTGACAGCTCCTTTTGAAACTGGCAGAAAGATTAAATGGCTTATCAGGGAGTGCCAGCATGGATTTGTAAAGAGTAGGCCAAGCCTTCGCAAACCGGATTGAATGTTTTGAAGAGGCCAAAGGAATAGATGACATATGTCTACTTATCCAGATGGCATTTGACAATGTCTCATAATGGTGCAGCACATTGAATTGAAGAAATAGGCTGAGAAATAAGGGTCAGAGAGGCAAGCTTATTGGCAGGTAATCTGAGTACTATATTAGGGTGTGACTTGTGACATTCTACGAGAATCAGCTTCGAGCCTGAAATAGTCAATACTTATTAACGGCATACATCATAAGATAGAAACTCATCTCTTCAGGTTTGCTGATGAAATGAAGATAACATAGTAGGTAATTGGAAACAGTAATGAAAACATGAATTGGAAAAACTGGCCAGTGTATTTCAATGTAGGCAAATAAAAGACATCCACAAAGAGGATAGAATGGTGAAAAGTTAGAATCATATCAGGCAGAGTTAAGCGGTCCACATTATAGAAAATAGTCAAAAGATTAATTGAATGTTGGCAGGAGGTTGTGTATTCGTTTACGAAGCCGATGTGCTTTTCTGCAGACTTTACGCCACCTTACTGGGTGATATCGTCAGTCCGCCTCTGGTGAAGCATTGGTGGTCTGTCCTGGCTGGTATTTGTGTCTGTGTTCTGCTACTTTGGGAGGAGTAGAAGTTATGTTACAGCTAAACAAAACCCTAACGAGATCATTGCTGGAATACTGTTCAATTCAATTCAACATACTTGTGCTCAGTGCTGTACTTTGTTGCACATTAGTCAGAATATATGGTTTTGGAGGAATTACAAATTATTTTGAATGGAATGATTTAAAATTACAAAGAGAGGTTACACTAACTAGAGTTATAATGCCTGGAATGATCTTAAGGTGATCTGCTAAGATAAATAGAAGAACACTATTTTTATCTGATTGGGAAATGTAGGACTAGGGCTATATCTAAAACTTTACAGCCAGAGCTTTCAGGTCCTTTAGTTGGGAGTTAATTCTGCACTCAAAGTCGTAGAAATTTGGAATGTTCTTCTGCAAGCAGCAGTTGATGCTGAATCAACTGTCAATTTTATATCTGAGAATGATAAATTTCTGTGCAGCAAAGATATTGAGGGATACAGAGCTCTGTTACAAATCAGCTATGATCTTTTCAAATGGCAAAACAAGGTCAATGACCTATTCCTTTTCTATATGCCTAAAATTGAAATGAGAATTAAATACATTTATTTGGAAAAGGTGTGTGGAATAAACAGCAACTGCATAGGTAGGAATGAGATTCACTAAGTTACATAGTTGTTGTTCTGGGCTAGAGAAGTTGGTTAGCATTTCATTGTGCATTTTAAAGGGTATGTACTCCGATTACTATCAGTTCTGACTTACTGCAGCAGTTTAAATTGAACTTAAAAATCAGGGGCGTTGAGGATTGAGTGGGTTTAACCGTCTCTTGATGAAAGATACTCCAAGTTGCAGCTGGTGATTAGTAATGAGAAAGGAGAAATATTATGGTTTGTCCTTTGAAATATCTTTATTTATCACAGAATGAGCATTGTGCTTGATCTGAGTTTGTATTTAAAAGCTTTTCATGCCTAATATATAAATTGGTTTTAAAAAAAAACCTTGACTTTGATTGCTGCATCATCACAAAGTCAAAAATAATTACAACACAGAAGGAAGTCCATGGCCCACTGTCTCTACATTGGAGCAATTATTCAGCTGGAATTACCTAAAGCCAATTTCTTTCCTTTTTTCCTTTTTGGATAATTCCACAATTATGTCTTAACTTTGCCTAGTTTCTGTCTCCAGAGCCAGTTGCAGTGAAACATTCCAATCTCTGACTGTTTATGCAGGACCCGTTATCTTAAGTGCTAGCAGCCTGTGGGCTCCCCGTAGCAAGCATGTGTATAGCCAGGCCCAAGCTTGACTTCCACCATATCAGCAAAGAAACAGAAATTGGCATCCAGATTTACATCTGAAACCAGTCTTAGTCCTTTTGCGCATAAATAAGGAAACCCATGCCTGTCTGAGGCAAACTTTAAGATTGGTTTCAGTTGGCTCAATGCAATGCAAAGTTGACTGTATTTAGAGGTCTGGTTTCACTGACCCAAATGAGACTGAGTGTGAAGCCTGGAGATGTTGGAGTGCTTTACTCAGGACTATGTTTAATGAATGCAAACCAGTTCTCCCATCTCACCCATCAGAACGCCACCTTCTTGATTCACTGGCTGTACGCTCTTTTCTCAGTTTTGCCCCTGAGATTCCTGGAACCAAGCCCAGTCCTGACCTTCAGATCTGACACCTGGACAGGCCAGGAGCTGGTTTGCTGATGTAAGTAGGTCTTAAAAGAAATGTTTCTGATTGATAGCATCTTGATTATAAATATGACGCAGTATCACAGAAGAGTTTGGCTGGTCGTTTATCAGCAGTTTACCTACTTCCCAAGACTTTGGGCAAGCTCTTGTTTAACAGAGTAGCTACACTGCTACCCTGAGAATCTGTTTGCACTGCAGTCTTGAGAAGTCAAACAAATGGCCAAAATCATGAGTTCTCTTAACACAATAAATGTCTGACATTCGCTTATGAGGTGGTTGCTGCTCTTGAGTCATTAACTTTTGTTTTCAAATTTCTTATTTCAAATGTGACCAATTCTAATTGCTTGGAGGAAGCTGTCAATTGCAGCAGTCACAGGCAGGAGGGTGGCATTTTACGCTGTGAGCATTGATTCTTTAAGAGAGTTCCATGGAGACTTAGGGCTTCAAAGCAATGTCCTATGGAGTGCCTGCTTTTGGATTGTAAACAGTTGCCTGCATGTTAAAGTCCTGAGGAAAAGTGGAAAGGCAGCAAGAGAAACTAAGTTGCTTGTTTGCTAACAAATCACAAATGACTCTGAGAATTGGACAACTTAATGTTAGACAATGCCTGATTCAAGCTGTTGAGTTTCAACAAACCTTGTGTCCTAACCACCTGAGCTATCTTCCTTTCTGGAAATTTACACACACCCAATGTCCAACATCAGTGTCCAAATTCGAAACCGACTGTGCTTCGTTAAAGTGTCTAGGTTTACATCTGGAAAGTTGTCCATCTCTTTTCTTCACTCTCACCCGTATCTTTGCTGAAACTCTCTCTGAATAATGGGTGCAGAGCTTCCTGAAATCATTGTGTGTGGAAGATGAATGCTTCTATTAATGTCACAGCATCATTTTGGAGAGGAGGAGGGATTCTGTGAATTGTGAATGGCTGATTTGTTGCATTCCACCATAAGAGTCAGCCACATTGCTATGGGTTTGCTTTCATATGCACACCAAGCCAGATAAGGATGGCAGAACATTACTTATGATACTAAACCCAAGAAATAGGAGCAGGTACAGAATATAAAGCTAGTTAGGATAGCTGCATCAGCAATGCTGACCACATCAGCTATACTGATTGCTAGGTAAGGACAACTGCTACCTTTATCTGATATGGTCTGCATGCAACTGCGGACCCATCACACTATGACTGACTCTTAATAATGCTCTGAAATACCTTCACAGGCCTTTTGTTTTAATGGAAATCTGCCAGCAACGTCCACACTTGGTGAAAGAATAAGGAAAAAATCCATGTGGACAATTATCGGTCTGCCTAATGAGCATGCCACAAGGTGCCTGCTGCAGCAAGATCTGGTCCTATATGGTCTTTTATAAATTTAGAGCTACCCATTCAACACTAATTAGCAGCCTCCTCCATTCCAGAATCTGTGCTTGACTCTCAAGTCTTATGCCTCTCGCTTTGCTCTGCCATTGGTGGGTAGCCTTTAGCCATCATAACTCCAGAGACTTGAAATAATCATCTCAGTTGCTTTACTTTGCTACACCTCTTGGCGCTGTCTATTAAAAGATTTTCATTTTAGCTATCTCTCTCACCCAACTCCTTCAGTCTGAACCTGATTTGAGTAGCAGCTTGATTCATTTTGTTTGTGACTTGCTGTCATGTCTCCACACCAAGTTACAGCCCTAGAGTCTACACAGAGGAACCCCAATTATCCAAATGGGATGGGTGGGCACTATTTCATTCAGTTAATTGATTATGCGGTTAATTGATTCAATGCCTCTACTTTGGGGCTCGGAGTTTTCTGAAGTTTCCTTTTTCCTCTCTCTGCCTGCCTTGCTCCCTCTCTCTGTCTCAGAGTTTGTTTCTGAGCAGAGACACACTTTTGTGTGTAAGGGACCTACAGCATTGCTGAAGCCTCCCAACTCCCGCCCCAATCAGTTCAAAGTGATTGACACAACGAGCACTTGCTAAATCTGCTCCCCGTTCAGGAGACTAGGCAGCAGCACACCGCGTATGAGCTCCCACCTCCCATCCCGTCCAACCACACACCCATCTTCACACCTCCCCCACCATCCACCCTCCAACCCTGTCCAAACACGCCCCCCAGACCACACCCACTCCCCGAACCCTGTCGAAACCTGCCCCACCCATCTGCCCCCTCCCACTTTCCACGCCCCCCCATCCCCACCCCTTGCCGGCGCAGCCATATTGGACACCAACAGTAAGACTACTGTTGTCTTTGGCACTGCAACATTTTGACAAGTTCCACCTTTGCCCTTACAGGACAATGTTGGAGAGATTATCTGGGGAGGGGGGAGGTTTTCTACTCCTGTGTAGAACTCCAGGGAAAGTGTGGGGAGAGAGAGGGTGGGCAGTCAGTCATCTGGCGATGGTGCCTGGGCTCCATTGATGTCCAGGACTGTTCTCAGCAACATTTCAGTAAGCCGAGTTCATTTTTAATCATTGTAAACAAAAGATGCGATCAGCGTTGGAAACACCTCTTTGATGTAATGTTTCTCTCAGGACCTTGAGATCTCCTTCGGATAATCCGAAATTTGGATAATTGATATTCGGATAATCGAGGTTCCTCTGTATTTTGATTTGATTGTTACACAATGATAACAAGGAACCCAGAAATTGACAAGTTATTTAAATTTTGCATTGGAGGTGAAAGATGAAAACAATGTATAAAAGTCTATTTTCAAATTATTCCAGAACTATTTAATTGTATCATCAGAATTACACTAAAATGAAACTAAGAAATGTGGATGCTGGAGATCGGAAACAAAACGTGGTGGAGGAACTCAGCAGGACCATGATAAATTTACTTCTGTATTGTAGGAAGATTAATTCATTTTCTTTTCTTTCATTTCTGTGTCTCGAGATACATCATCCACTTGCATAACATAAATCAATGTTTTAAAGAACATTTTGTGCTCAGATGGAGATTTGCTGCTGGTTACCACAGAAAACATTTGTGTTAAAAGGAACCAAATTGATTCAGTCCTTGAGGGGTATATGATCAAGAGTATAGCTAAACTGACTGATGCATTGTGAGCGAAGTGAAAGCAATGTTGGAAATCTGCAATATTTGATTCACTTTGGATACTGTATTGGTATTACACTTCATTGTTCACAGAATAGTCACAAAAGTGAACACATAATTGAACTACCAAAATAACTAATTTATTTGACTGTCAATTTCAAGTTAAACAAAATTCACAAAAAAACAAGAATAAGAAAATAACTATTGTACCCGAACTGACTTTTTTAACCAATAGCAGAAAAATGAATTGCCATTTTATGGCTTGGCAATTTTAACCTTTCCCATTTTTAAATTACCTTCCCACACATGCAGACATCCCAAGAGAAACTGA
The DNA here is from genome assembly GCF_004010195.1 of Chiloscyllium plagiosum. Taxonomy (NCBI): domain Eukaryota; kingdom Metazoa; phylum Chordata; class Chondrichthyes; order Orectolobiformes; family Hemiscylliidae; genus Chiloscyllium; species Chiloscyllium plagiosum. The sequence goes on along the minus strand of NC_057731.1, from coordinate 21,835,852 downwards.
CAAGACACAAATTTTATAAATTGGAGAAAAAAGTCAGGGAAACAGAGCTCTGTGTCACCAGTCCAAAGCTCAAAAACTGGATAGACCATAAAACATAGGAGCAGAAATTAGGCCATTCAGCCCAACATAGGAGCAGAAATTAGGCCATTCAGCCCATCGAGTCTGCTCCACCATTCAATCATGGTTATTCTGCCCATTCAACCCCATTCTCCCGCTTTCATCCTGTAACCTTTGATCCCCTTTTACAGTTAAGAACTTATCTATCTCTGACTTAAATATACACAATGACATGACCCCCACAGGCTTCTGTGGCAGTGAATTCCATAGATAAAGGATGGGTTGGTTTCAAAATCCTTTCGATTTTTTCAGTGATGCCACAATATTTTCTGCACAGCAGAGATATATTTTTTTGTTTGTCTGGTTTGCTGTTTAGACACAGTCTTTCTTTTCCTTCCAGTTTTAGAATTATTTTTCTCACCATCTCTGAAGGTAGTTTTTCTGCTTGTTTGACACAATAGGAGACAGCAACTTTGCAAAGAGAAATCCTTGTGCAGCAGATTTCTGGAGATTCTTTTACTTTTCTATTCGTATTTCCCGCAAAGTCTGTGCTAAACAGCAAACTGACATTCAGAGTTGTCACCATGATGTTTCCTCCTGATCTCACAACAAAATGGTACCATTTCATTCAGACTTAATGTCCTCAAACATAACATTGTCACACATGCATCAGTTAGCATCACTTGTTTTTTTTTCAAGTTGGAAACAACTTCTGCATTCTCCCTTTTTAAAGGCAGTGCCTATTTTTCTAATTTTCAGTCCACGGTGCAAAAATAAAATGATGTGGTCCTATGACTGAAAATGCTGGAAATACTCAGACAATATTTGGAGAGAGAGAGAGAGAAAAAGAAGTTACTACTTCATGTTTGTTCAGAGGAAGGGTCATTATTTTCATTACTCCATGTGTTTAGATAGCCTCCTGCAAAAATTGGACACCGGAAATCTCTCCTTATTCCCACATGTTACATTAAGGCCTCTATTGCAGCATTAGGCAAGTTTGGTACATGCTCTTTCACACAGACAGCTAGAATTAATTGTTGCACAGCACAGTATTCTCAGTACCTCCAAAAGATCCAATACAAGCTGGCTTTAAGCACTGCAAGCTAGCTTCAAGTTATGAAGTAATGCTATCATGTTATTATTTTGTGCTCCCTCTTATGTATACAACCAAAGACTAGTCTGGTCAGCATTGGCTGCAAGTAACAATCATCGTAATGAGCAGGCAGCATATGGTTGATGTGCTGCCTGCATTATACTGGATGGGCATAGGGTAGTCACGTATCGTGATCCCCACATCCATTTTTGGGGTTATCAAATGTAGCTGTCATTTGTTTAAGCTCTACTCCCTTGAGTACATGACGGGATTGAAGTATACAGTAACAAGGATTACCAATATGTGAATGACCTCCTCTGGGAAATTCCTCCATAAATCTCCTGATCGACCTCATTAACTTGACAGCAATTGGTAAATGATATCTCTGAGATTTGATAAAATCTATTATTACATATGTGTTTGCTGATTTTACATTACCATCAACAAAATCCCGGATCCAGAAAATACTATTTCGACTTGCTGCATTTTTTAGCAGCTGTAAATTAACAAGATAAAAGAAGAAGGCCTAAACCCAGACAGCTAATGGCCTTCACAAACAATAGTGCAATGTTGAATAGGGCGGCTTTATCTGTTATTCTCTGGGGATTGTTATTTGAGTTCATTTTACTTTTAGCTTTGAATACTGGTGCATTAATGAAGTTAGAATGTAAAACCATTGGAAGTAATTGTCTCTCTGAGACGGAGCACATAATCTATCCCACTAGAAGAATAGGAATTAGATAAATCCTCAACCACAAATGACCAAAGATATGGAAGTAGAACTTCAGTCGTACATGTACTTTATTGCTAGACTACCAAGAATTAACCGACCGCCAACAAACCAGTAGACCAGCAGGAATCAAGTCAAATCATTAGGACCAAACCTTCTGTCTTGTGCTTGAGTTCTAATTCTGACGATAAACTACAGCCTATCAAGATGCAGTGAGTTAGTGTAGAAGTCATGAGCGCCAACATTTAGTGAGGCTTTTTGTCTGTGTGGTGTCACAACTTTATTTAAACAGGCACATTTGAAACTGGAATGGTACAGTTGAGTGAAGTAGTCATATTTAAAAATAAGAAGCAGGCTTATAGCAGCAATATTCCTTACTCTTCAATTGTTTCAAATACTAACAATTTATCGAACATTGTTACAAAACATTATTGACTCTGTGAATTTTTCATGGATCAGCAAAGAAGTCTTAATATGTACAAAAAAAGTAACTATCTAATTTTCCTAAAAGCTGACTGAAGAATGACTGACAGATAAATGAATAAAAAGTGATCAAGAAGCTGGGTATTCTGCTTATAAATATACAATTACTGCAAATGTTGGAAATCTGGAATAAAAACAAAACTTGCTAAAAATGCTTAGCAGGCTGGTCAACATCTAGGAAGAGAAATGACAACTTAGTATGTCTTGGTGCAAACTATTTATCAGAACCCCAGCTTTGAGGCCAGGATTATAAGGAAACTGTTTTCACTAGAATGACCTACTCTAACTTAAGGAAATTTTGCAAAATGTTGCAACTTCCTATGCGTTAATATGGTCACCGAATCATGAAATATTTAAGAACACAAAGCACACCACCTTAGATTAGTGGAGAATTAACAACCCAAAATGGCCACATGAACTGCGAGGCTTTGCAATTTCAAAATGTAATCATGACTTAGAAACATGAATTGCCCTATTCCCTGAAGATAATCTTTAATATTGCAAGTGATCTAAGGTTAAAAATGTATCAATTCTTCAGTTCCTTTTCAAAGACTCTTGTCAGCAAAAGTTGATATATTCTGTTTTTGATGAAGTGATAGTTGAATGAATGAAATCAAACTATATATCATATCTTCTTACTTAACAATAGAATCAATCACCTGTGATGTGTAATTTGCTTAGATGCAGCTGCCATCCTTTAAAAATCCCATTTCCCCCAGGACCTCCTACAAAAATGTTAACATGACTATCCTCAAAAAAAAACTAACCTCAACCATTTTATTCAATTTAACTGCCACCCTATGCATCAATTTCCCTATTTGTTGAAAGTCATACACCTTAGTACTGTCTCAGATCATCAGTCTCACTTCTCTCCATGCTCCCATGAAGATCCTCCAGCTTTCCAGATTGTACAAAGAACTGCAATGCTCTAGCCACAATCATTAGCTTCTGTAACTCTGACTGTGACATAATTTGTGTAAAATAAGGTGCTGTATTACTTGTATTTCAGGTGCTACTAGTCACCTTAGTTTTGAAACTGGCATCTGCAGTATGTGCCATCAAATTATTTTATGAATAAAGTATATTTTTGAAATAAAAAAAAATGTGCACACATTTATGGGAAACACAAATGTGCACACAAATTGTTCGTAAATGTACATTTGTGCACATCTAATTAACATCAGTATGTAGGGCAAGGAAATCAGTACATCAATCAACACACCGTGCTGACTTAATTATAGTACTGTTACTTTAAGGCTGCATTTTCCAGCTGTAGCCTTGCACAGCTAACCACAACATTAACAGGCCTCCATGGGACTGGAATATCATAGCAATTATAGAGACGTGGCTCAGGATGGGCAGGACTGTCAGCTTAATGTTCCAGGGTATCGATGCTATAGGAAAGTTAGAAAGGTGGACATGAGTTAAGGGATTAGCGTTTTTGATCAGGGATAACATTACATCTGTACTTAGGGAGGATATTCTTGGGAACACATCTAGGGAAGTCATTTGGGTGGAACTGAGAAATAAGAAAGGGATGATCACGTTATTGGAATTGTATTATAGACCCTCCAATAGTCAGCAGGAAATTGAGAAACAAATTTGTAAGGGGATTTCAGTTACCTGTAAGAATAATAGGGTGGTTATGGTAGGGAATTTAAACGTTCCAAACATAGACTGGTACTGTCATAGTGTTAAGTGTGTCCAAGAAAATTTTCTGATTCAGTATGTGAATGTACCTACTAGAGAAGGTGCAAAGCTTGACCGACTCTTGGGAAGTAAGGCAGGGCAGGTGACCGAGGTGTCAGTCGGGGAGCACTTTGGGGCCAGTGACCACAATTCTATTAGTTTTAAAGCAGTAATGGAAAAGGATAGACAAGACCTACAAGTTGAGGTTCTAAATTGAAGGATGGCTAATTTTGACAATGTTAGGCAAAAACGTTCAGAAGTTGATTGGAGTAGGATGTTTGCAGGTAAAGAAGCAGCTGGAAAATGGGAAGCCTTCAGAAATGAGGTAATGACAGTCCAGAGACAGTATGTTCCTCTTAGGATAAAGGGCAAGACTGGTATGGTGTAAAGAATGTTGGATGGCTACAGAAATTGAGGTTTTGGTTAAGAAAAAGAAGGAAGCATATGTCCAGTATAGATAGCAGAGATCAAGTGAATATTATTAGAGTATGAAGCTAGTATACTTAAGAGGCAAATCAGGAGGGCAAAAAGGGGACATGAGATAGCTTTGACAAATAGGGTTAAGGAGAATCTGAAGGGATTTTATAGTATACATTTTAGGATAAAAAAGTAACTAGGGAGAGAATAGGACTCCTTCAAGATCAGCAAGGCAGCCTATGTGTGCAACTGCAGGAGATGGGGAGATACTAAATGAGTATTTTGCATCAGTGTTTACTGTGGAGAAGGATGTGGATAGAGAACGTGTGGAAATAAATAGCGACATCTTGAAAAATGTACAGAGGAAGAGTTGCGGGATGGCTTAAAACGCATAAGAGTGGATAAATCCCTGAGACATAATCAGGTGTACCCTAGAACCTTGTGGGAAGCTAGGGAACTGACTGCTGGGCCCCTTGCTCAGATATTTGTAACATTGATCGTCACGTGAAGTGCCGTAAGACTGGAGCGTGGTGCCTTTGTTTAAGAATGGTGGTAAGGAAAAGCCAGGGAACTTTAGACCGTGAGCCTGATATTGGTGGTGGGCAAGTTGTTCGAAGGAATCCTGGGGGACAGGATTTACATGTATTTGGAAAGGCAAAGACTGTTTAGAGATAGTCAGTATGGATTTGTACGTGGGAAAACAAGTCTCACAAACTTAATTGAATTTTTGAAGAAGGAACAAAGAGGGGTGATGAGGTCTGACTGGAGGATATGGTCTATCTGGACTTCAGTAAGGTGTTTGACAAGGTTCCTCAAGGTAGACTGGTTAGCAAGGTTAGATCACATGGAATACAGGGAGAACTAGCCACTTAGATGCTGAACTGGCTCAAAGGTAGGAGACAGAAGGTTGCTTTTCAGATTGGAGGCCTGTGACCAGTGGTGTTCCACAAGGATCGGCGCTAGGTCCACTGCTTTTCGTAATTTATGTAAATGATTTGGATGTGAACATAGGATGTATGGTTAATAAGTTAATAGATGACACCAAAATTGGAGGTGTAGTGGACAGCGAAGAAGGTAACCTCAGACCCCAATGGGCCGAGGAGTGGCAAATGAGTTTAGTTTAGATAAATATGAGGTGCTGCATTTTGTAAAGGCAAATCCGGGCAGGACTTATGCACATAATGGAAAGGTTCAGGGGAGTATTGCTGAACAAAGAGACCTTGGAGTGCAGATTCGTAGCTCCTTGAAAGTAGAGTCGCAGGTGGATAGAATAGAGAAGGCAGCATTTAGTATGCTTTCCTTTGAGTCAGAGCATTGAGTACAGGAGTTGGAAAGTTGTGTTGCAGCTGTACTGGTTAGACCAGTTTTGGAATATTGTGCGCAATTCTGGTTTCCTTCCTATCAGAAGGATATTGTGAAACTTGAAAGGGTTTAGAAAAGATTTACAAGGATGTTGCCAGGGTTGGATGATTTGAGCTATAAGGAGAGGCTGAATAGATGGAGGCTGTTTTTCCTGGAGCGTCAGAGGTTTAGGGGTGACCTTATAGAGGTTTATAAAATCATGAGGGGCATGGTGAGGTTAAATAGAAAAGGTCTTTTGTCCCTGGGGTGGGGGAGTCCAGGTCGGGAAGGCATAGGTTTAAAGTGAAAGGGGAAAGATTTAAAAGGGACCTGAGGGGCAACATTTTCACACAGACAGTGGTACGTGTATGGAATGAGCTGCCAGAGGAAGTGGTGGAGGCTAGTACAATTGCAACACTTTAAAAGGCATCTGGATGGGTATATGAATAGGAAGAGTTCAGAGAGATATGGGCCAAGTGCTGGCAAATGGGTACGTGTATGGAATGAGCTGCCAGAGGAAGTGGTGGAGGCTGGTACAATTGCAACACTTTAAAAGGCATCTGGATGGGTTTATGAATAGGAAGAGTTCAGAGAGATATGGGCCAAGTGCTGGCAAATGGGACCAGATTAAGTTGGGATATCTGGTTGGCATGGACGAGTTGGACCGAAGGGTTTGTTTCCCTGCTGTACATCTGTGTTTGTAATGGATTATCTATTAGCACTACTTAAAGTGATAATCAGTGTTTGGCTTATCATTGGTTTATTTCTTCCGGATGTTTCTGCAAATTTGTGCAAATTCTGTGTCTGATGTTTTCCTTTGGATTAAATTTATTATAATCCACAGGCCCATAATGGTAATGTGAAAGGTGCTGGAGTCATTTTCTCTTGATGTAAAGGCTCTCTACATCTCATTTTTTCCCAGATATGGGATAACTATTGGGCTTTCCTTTTGGAAAGCAGCAGGAATGGAAGAATGAGCAGAGTCATTGTAGAGTAGAACAATCTGCTAGAAGAAGGAGGAACATGGGAGAGAAGGGCTCTCAACAGAAGGCCCATATCTACAGAGGGCGTTCGGAGAGCACCTTGGAATTTGAAATGTACTTGAACTTGAGTAAGGAACAATAGTACATGAGCTGCCTTCCCTTTTCTGAAGAGATTGTCATGAATATTTGTCCATGCTGAAGCTACAAAGCAAGCTCACCAGAAAACAAGGACTGGATTGCCTTTGCCTGTCCAAGTGACCATCACTCTGAACATTTATGCATTTGGCTTATTTGGAACTGCTGCTGTAGGCCTAAACAACAATTGTAGATTGTAGAGTATTTTTGCATTTGTTTGGAAAGAAAGAGAGATAGATTCCCCTGATTTCTTGTTTGCAGAGAGAAGCAGGCAATATGAGTAGAAAGGTTTGTAGAAAATCTTGGCTTTCCTATAGGGCACTGTCTCATTCATTGAATTCACATTCCACTGTGCTTGGAACTACGTGCAGTGAATAATGTAGGCCATTGCCTGATATCCTGGCAGCAGGTACAATGTATTCATTTTGAAACAGTCCTCTTTAAATTTTAGCCATCTTGAGCAAACCAGAGGATGGCTTTTGGAAGTTAAGGGTTATCTACTGACTATCTAGTCCATTACTTAAGATTTAGGAGTTAAAAGCATGAGTAGACCATTTGGCCCCTTTGAGAAGAATGCACCATTCAGCAATGATTGATGCTGATATAGTTTTCTGTCATTTAGATTTTGTAGGGGCTTGCTAGGATATTTTAAGAGTCAACGCATCTGTGAGTTTCAAGTCACATGGAGAGCAGACCATGAAAGACATTGGTGAACTAGATTACAATCAATAATGACGTCATAGTTAGCATTACTGAGGACTAGCCTTTAATATCCAGCTTTTTATTAATTGAATTTAAATTCAGCATGAAAGGTTGGGAATCTGGATCCCCAGAACATTTGTCTGCAAACAAATTTGCAGAGTTGTATTTACAGATACATTCTATTTTGCTCAAAAAGTGCACAATCTGCAGGCAGTCAATCCATGTCATATTTTATAAATTCCACTTTGGAAATGGAACCAGTCTGACTCAAGATTGGGATACAGACAGACTCTAACCTCACACCTTTATTGCATTGCCTGAGCTGAGATGTTACCTGTTGTTATGAAAGCTTAAGTTATCCTGAGAATGCGACTTTAAAGAAGTTTGGGGATTTCCATATTAATGAACCGAAGCCTTCAACCCATTCTGAAAGATGAAAGACTTAACAGCAATCTAGGTTTGTTCAATAAATCATTTCAGTTGCATGACATTGTAATCTTTTGGAATAAATTTTATGTCTTATGGTCCTGCTCCACAACCACCTGATGAAGGAGCAGCACTCCGAAAGTAAGTTCTTTCAAATAAATCTATTGGACTATAACCTGAAGTTGTGATTTTTAACTTTGTTCACCCCAGTCCAACACCGGCTCCTCCACATCATGAGCAGTGTGGCAGTGCCAGGAATCTGAAACCTATCATCCTGAGGGAGAAAAGCAGGTTTGTGCTTCATGGACCCACTGTTACAGCCTTGGGGCAGTGCCTCAGCAATCCCAGTACTCTGTTGTGTACTGGCCTTCTGAGTGGTGAAGGCAGCATGTTGGAAAGGACAGAATCTAGTCTCTGCAACAGCCTGTAACACATTAGTACTGAATTCCTCCTTGACATTGAAGATAAGCTTTTTGGCAGGCATCCCAAAACATTAAGCATTATATTCATCATTCTTCATCTGTAAACTGGCTCATGAAAGCGATCTGCAGTAGAACTAAACATAGTTCCAGACTAACTGCAGTGTATTTGTGCTTCGTTCAACTGTGTACAGATCCTGTCTCTATGATGTTCTTTCAGTTCCGCAGTTGCCGGTATCTGAGTTGGTGTCTGTAACTGTGAAATTATGTCATCGGCTTCATGGCCTCTTGCTTTTTCTCTGCTGAATGAATGGTTTGCAATTCTTGGATATTTAAAACAAAAGTGGGGTGTGGTCACATTTGTGATATGGAGTGGAGAAAGTAAATGTTTGATTATACCATTAACAGTTTCTTAGTGGGAAGGGGTCGATGATGGGGGAGGTAGGATGTATAAAGAAGCATTAGGCATGTGAATATGGTAAGCTTTCTTGGCCATAGCTCTACATTGGCCACAATCTGAGCAATGGCCTTTCTCATGATGGTTAGAGACAAAAAAAACTGCAGCTGTAGGAATCCAAGGTAGACAAGCAGGAGGCGAGAAGAACACAGCAAGCCAGGCAGCATCAGGAGGTGGAGACATCGATGTTTTGGGTGTAACCCTCCTTCAGAACCTGAATAAGGGTTACACCCGAAACACTGACTTCTTCACCTCCTGATGGTGCATCTTCCAACCTCCTGCTTGTCTACCTTTCTCATAATGGTAGCAATCTCAAAAAGCTTTTATGAGGTATAGCAAGTAGTTAGAAAGGCACATGGTGTATTGACATTTATTGCAAGGGGAAATGGAATGCAGAAGTGGTGAAGTTTTACTGCAGCTGCACAATGTCTTGGTGAGACTGAATTTGGAGTGCTGCATACTGTTTGGGTCTGCTTACTTGATAAAAGATACTGATGTGTTAGAGGCAGTTCAAGGCAGATGGAAGGCTTAATCTTATGAAGAAAGGTTGGAGTAATTGGAAACACACTGACTGGAGTTCAGAAGAACAAGTTATCTTCTCAAAACATAGGTCTTGAATGGACTTGACAGTGTGAATAATAGGCAGATATTTTCTCTTGTGAGGGTAACTGGAACGAGGGGACTCAGTTTAACATTAAAGGTGTTTTTAAGACAACAATAAAGAGATTTTTTATTATTTGCGGATTGTTATTCTGTGTACTTTTCTTTACCAATGAGCAGTAGAGGCTGAGTCTTTGGATTTATTCAAGACAAAGTTAGATAGATTTTTGCTAGATAATAAGCCCAAGGGTTATGTGGGGCTTTAGAAAGAAAAGTGATATCATGACCATGATCAGATAAAAGATAATTTTATCGAATGGAAGAGCAGGCTCGAAAGATTGAATGGCCTACTCCTGCTCCTAAGTTTCTCTGTTCTGTCACCTCCCTCATGGTTAGGTTATGCAGAATCACTTGATCCCTCTGGACTAATTCCAGGTACATCCTGTTAAGTGTATGTTATCTTCTCTCACAAAACAGAGAAAAGTGTGTCAGTGAGCATGATGAAATCTGGTTGGGTGATGTGGTTAGAATTGTTGAAGAACTGGCAGTATGTTCAAGTCGTGAGATGTGGATTGAGACTTGCAGCATTAATAAGCTTTTGAAACAGATGGTTGTGGAGTTTGGTGCGGGCCCCTAGCCCAGAGCTTTTCTGCTCCCATCTGCTGTCTTTCTTTCTTAACTTCTGGTCTTTTTCTTTTTTATCTTTCAGATTTTTATTCTTGTTTTCCTTTCGCTTTAAAGTCTTTTGTGGTGGGTTAATTGGTGGCATTGGCACAACAGCAAGAGCGGGCTTCGCGCGGAATTGTGGCTGCCTCCGTCAGTCAGAGGCGGTGGCAGATGCTGCTCCTCCCAGAGATTTGGAGGCATTGGCAAAGACATCCTCCTGGCATACCGGGCCGGCAGCAGAGGCAAAGATCCTCCAGTGATCAAGGACGTTGGCGGCCAGAACATTATTCCTCCCAGTGACCAATTGTAAGACTTGCAGGCTGACTGAGACTTCAGGCCTTGGCTAGGCCAGGGGGCCTGCATTAGTAGTTGTAAACATCTTCAGAGAGATAAGACTTAGACTTTCAGATCTGGATGTTTTTCTTATCTTTTTCTTACCTGAGAATGGGTCATGTCTTTTTGTGGCTACTTGATGTTCGTGTATCCTGGGGGCTAGTTTTCTGGCTGTTCATCCAATGTAGTTGGAATGAGACCCACTCTCATTAGTATTGTTACATATGGATGAGGAAGGACACCACTTTGACTGGGACAACACATTCATCCTAGGACAAGCCAAACAGAGACATGTACAAGAATTCCTAGAAGCATGGCATTCCAACCAGAATTCTATCAACAAACTCATTGACTTGGATACCATTTACCAACCCCTGAGAAAAACAACAAGAAATGACATCATCATAGGGAATGATGTCACCACAGGAAATGACAACCCCAGCCCAAGGAAACCCAAGCACACAAATAGAAAGCGGGCTACACCATCAGTGCTTCATCCGGATGCTCATTGAAGATGTTACCTAGTATGATGACGAAACTCTGAAAACGAACCTTTCAGCTCAGTGAGCAAACTTAAATACAATACTGTGACAGTTTGAAATGAGATATTTTTGTGCTTTGGTCTCATGAGTGTCTGACGAAAAGCTCTTTTTTTCAATTGTATTTTAATTTTTAATGGCTTGTGGAATTGACAGAAACAACAACTTTGTGGCAGGTATTTGACAAAGCGTTTGGTATGCTTTCCTTTATTGGTTGGAACATTGAGTACAGGAGTTGGAAGATTATGTTGCGGCTGTACAGGACATTGGTTTGGCCACTTTTGGAACGTTGTGTGCAATTCTGGTCTCCCTCCTATCGGAAGGATATTGTGGAATTTGAAAGGGTTCAGAAAAGACTTACAAGGATGATGCCGGGGTTGGAGGATTTGAGGTATGAATAGAGGCTGAATAGACTGGGGCTGCTTTTCCTGGAGCGTCGGAGGCTGAGGGGTAATCTTTACAGAGGTTTATAAAATCATGAGGGATATGGACAGAGTAAATAGTCAAGGTCTTTTCCCTGGGGTGGGGATTCCAGAACTAGAGGACATAGGTTTAGGGTGAGAGGACACCTTTTCATGCTGAGGATGGTGTATTTATGGAATGAGCTGCCAGAGAAAGTAGTGGAGGCTGGTACAATCATAACATTTAAAAGGCATCTGGATGCGTATATAAATAGGAAGAGTTAAGAGGGATATGGGCTAGGTGCTGGCAAATGGGACAAGATTAGGTTGGGATATCTGGTCAGACTGGACGAGTTGGACAAAAAGGTCTGTTTCCATGCTGTACATCTCGATGACTCATAGAGTCAAAGTCGGGATGCAGTAAAGCAAAATGTAGTGGAGAATGCACTTGCACTATAAAAATGATGTAATTTGATCTGGCTGGATATCTAATCACATCTTCCCCTTGCATGTTTAGTAGGTCCATGGTTAGATTGAAGTGCTAAATATGTGGATGGAGAAAATTAGCAAGGGGAGAGAGAGAAAAGATTCAAGTAGTTGTAATCGGGGATAGTATAATCAGGGGAATAGACAATGTTCTCTTTGGCCAGGATTGAGAGTCCCAAATCCTGTGGTGCCTGCCTGGATCCTGGTTCAAGAAATGTTATCTGGGCTGCAATGGAATTTGGAGTGGAGGGGGAAGAATCCAGTTGTTGTGGTCCACACAAGTATTGTCAATGTAGGCAGGTAGAAAAAGAGTTTCTGCTGAGAGAATATGAGCTGCTAGGGGCCAAATTATGAAGTAGAACCACAAAGTTGGTAATGTCTGAATTAATGGGTCACTGGTTCTGGAGTCACATGTGGAACAGACGAGATAGACAATAAATTTCTTTCCCTTAATGAACCAAGTAGTTTTTACAATATTCAATAGTGGTTATGTGGTCACCACGGTGCTAGCCTTTCATTCCAGCTTTGTTTTTATTGAATTCAAGTCTACCATCTGCCATGGTGGGAGCCAAACTTGTGTTCTGGCGTTATGGATTATAAGTCGTGATATTACTATTATGCCATCAACTCCCCTGTAGATACTAAATAGATTTTCTTTCACTATCTTCTCTTTGATGATCACCACTGTCTCCTTGGATGGAGGTGAGTATGCACAAGATGGGGGCGCGTGGGGATTGTCAGTGTGTATGTGGACTTTAAGGAGCCAGCAAGCAAGTTACTTGCCAAAGTATTCCAAGCCTCTGACCTTCTATTGAAGCCACTGTGTTTATATGACAAGTGTAGTTGAGTTTCTACTCAATGGTTTAAAAAAAAATCCCCACCCCTACCCCTACCCCTGGGATGTTGATATTGTGGGATTCAGTGAGAGTAACACCATTGAATGTCAAAGGGCGGGGGTTAGTTGGTTCAATTTCTCTTCGCATTTTTTATGTGGATAGATTGGCCAAGTGGGGGTGGGTCTATTTGGCCAAAAAGGAAATCTTAAGGAGATATGGCAGAGTGATTCTGAGGGGTCTGGACAGAGCCAATAAGGAGAAACTGTTTCAGTGGGTAGTGGGCTGAAGAATTGTAGGGCACAGATGGAGGTGATTGGATAAAGATGTAACTGCCACATGAGGGGTAAAAAAAGTTTCTTATGCAGGAAGTGGTTAGGATGTGGAATGAGAGGTGATGGAAACAAATTTCAAACAACAACAGGATAATTATCTGGACTGAAAAAAATGCTGATAAAGGGGGAACGGTGGTTGAACGACAGTAATTGAGCTGCTCTTAGTGAGTTGACAAGGACACATGGGCTGAATGGCTTTCTGTATTGTTACTATTCTATGATTCCAGATCAACATTTTCTGTGACATTATTTTTCACAAAGTATTAAGTAAACTATCCATAACTTTTCAAAAGCACAATGTTTGGGTTCATTTACTGAAATGTAATAGTTGCTAAGTGCTGAAGGAGGCAATACCGTAGTGGTATTATAGCAAGCTTAGTAATCCAGGGACCCAGATTCAAATCCCATAATGGTGGAATGCAAATTCAAAAGAAAAGAAATCCAGAAATTAAATAAGTATAATTAGACAAAGTGTTAGACTGGGTCTGTGACACGGCAACTAACAGGAGGAGGGATTGTTTTATCTGCACAGTTTGAAAATGCATGCACCAAATTTAAATGATGTAGCCATTTTATTTTTCCATTTTTCATAGTATATTAGTTATGGATTAAGGGTTCCTCAGAATAATTGTAGGGCTGATTTTAATCTTTTAGCTCAGATAGCACCACCATCTCTCATTTGATACTGGCTATCATCTGTAATAGTAAAATTTTGTATGGAAATTTTTATTGATTTTGGTAATTTTGTACAGACAGCAGTTAGTAAGCCATTTGCTGACATTTATACAGCATGATGCTGCCGGAAAAGAAACAACAATATGGGTATGCATTACTTCAGGTTAATGAAAACATAACTTGCTGACATTTAACAGGAATAACTATATTTTTTAGTAGCATGAGCAAACTTGCAATCTTGGTGTGGTATTTACAAAACGTATTTTTGTGCTGTGCTGAAAGATCCTTACATTTCAACACCCAGCAGTGTTGAAGTGCACCTCAGTTTATGGGCTAACACAGTGTATTTGTATTCAGCAATAATACAAGTGCAATGAGGTGAGAAATGGCTAGACCATCTGCATTGGCTCTTCATTGGCTGGATAGCTAATCAGTGTTGGTGGTGAGGACTATTTAAATAGAACAATTTAATGCTTTAACCTGGCTCCTGTCTGCTTCTGGTATTAACACTGGACATTTACATCTGGATCTATCTGAAGATCAGAATGGTCTGATCTCCAGCAGTAATTCTTTTTTCTCCATTTATTTTTACTTTACGATTGTTTTGCTTATGGGAGAACATAGGTAATGACGAAACCAGCAAGTCTTCTCATTATAAAAACAGAATCTTCCATATATCTGAACGCAGTGGAAGCTGTAGCTTTTCTGTGGTGATCATGCACAACATCATTTAAGAACTTTCCTTTTTACTTCAATCACCTTAAAAAGAAAACAAGCAACTTTGGAAAAAAAAATGAACAACTTCAAATCGGTATGACCAAGCTTCAGGAGACAGCCATTATCAAATGACCAGAATCAGAGTGAAAAAAAGGACAGTTTCTGTCATATCTTTTAATGCTCAAATTGAATTATCTATTAATTGGACCTTATATTGTTTTGGAGTGCGTTTTCTATATGTATCAGAAAAGTTGTAGTTCGACAAATTTAATAGAAATGCAGATATTGTGAATTTGAAACAGTTCAAAAATGTTAGAAGTACTCAACAGGCAACATAGCATCTCTGGAGAGAACAGAATTAATATTTCTCTGAAATAATGCTTAAAATTGCAAAGAGGATATACTGAAACTCTGTATGTGTACTGTAATATGTTTTGTGCAGCAGACCACCAGATACATTAATTCTGCTGTGCAAAATACAGGTATTTTCAAACCAATACTCGACTGTAACATTTTGGGTTACTTTTGGGTACAAAATTTGATTTGTACTCCATTGTGTTAAAAAGTCTAATCTACACATGACAGAAAATAATTGTGGCTCCTTTTTCATGAGGTATTTTAGGTGTTGGAGGTAACTTCCTCGAATTCCAGGAGCAGCAATTACTCTTTTAGAATAGATTCCTTACAGTATGGAAACAGGCCCTTCAGCCTAACAAATCCACACCAACTTTTCTGAAGGGTAACCCACGTAGCCCCATTCCCCTATCCTATATTTACCACTGACTAAAGCACTTAACACTATATGGGCAATGTAGCATGGCCAATTCACCTGACCTGCACATCTTTGGATTATGGGAGGAAAGCAGAGCACCTGGAGGAAACCCACACAGACACAAGGAGAATGCGGAACTTCACACAGACAGTTGCCGGAGGCAGGAATCGAACCCAGGTCTCTGGTGCTGTGAGGCAGCAATGCTGACCACTGAGCCACCATGCTACCCTAACAGTTTTCTATGCTATTGCATTGGTTTGGAAATTTAGGGGACAAAAGATCAAAGCAACAGCACTTTAAAAAGATGGAAGACAGACAAAGGCATTGACCACATGGTCAGAGAAAGATACCTATACTTCTGTCTGACACAGCAGTGAATCTGCACAGTTACTGTCTTTGCTGTTTGAGTTCAAGTATCTGTGGACATCAGAGTGTGTCTATGAAAAATTAACCAAATTCACAGCTGACCTTGGAGGAAACTTGTGTGGGAGAACTCACAGCACAGGAACAGATAAATGCAGAGTATTTAAGTGTTATCTTGCTGGTTATATGTTTTATTGAGATCTATCTCTTGTTTAATTTTTTAAAATATAAGTATTAAGTTAGCATGGAGCAGTGTTTTGTTTTAGAGCAACAAGGTGATGCTATTTTCTGGGTCTGTAGATTTTGAAGGAGCAAAGATGGCCTTTAGTAGAGTGGTATGCTGTTCCTGTTGGATGTGGGTGTTTAGGGAGAGTTTCCATGTCACTGATGATTATGTCTGCAGGAAGTGTCTTTGGTTTTGAATCCTATCAGATCACATGGATCGGTTGGAGCAGCAGTTAGAGGCAATAAGTAATTTACAAGAGCTGGGGGTGTGAGGGATAGCAGTCATAGGAAGGGAGAAAAGCCGCATATACAGTTGGGTAGATGGGTTAACTCCAGGAAAGGTAGGAGGGCTAGGCAGGTAGTGCAGGAGTCTCCTGTGGCTATCCCCATTTCAAACAAGTATGCCGTTTTAGAAAATGTAGGAGGCGATGGATTCTCAGGGGAATGTAGCACAAACAGCCAAGTTTCTGGTACTTAGAATGGCTCTAATGTAATGAGGGGTATGTCGGGTTCAAAGTGATCGATTGCGTTAGGGGACTCTCCAGTCAGAGACACAGACAGACATTTCTGCGGCCAGCAGTGTGAAGTAGGAATGGTGTGTCGCCTCCCTTGTGCCAGGATCAAGGATAACTCTGAGATGGTGCAAAATGTTCTCACAGGGGAGAGGGACTAGCAAGAAGTTGTTATAGACATTGGAACTAATGACATAGGAAAGGGAAAGGATGAGATTCTGAAGGGAGAATATAGACAGTTAGGCAGGAATTTAAAAAGGAGGGCATTGAGGGTAGTCATATCTGGATTACTCCCGGTGCTATCAGCCAGTGAGAGTAGGAATAGGAGGATAGAGCAGATGAATGCGTGGCTGAGGAGCTGGTGGGGGGGTCACAATTTTGGATCATTGGTGTGGGACCCAGGGAAATAGTGAGGAAAGAGATCAAGCTGAGATTGATACAGTTGAGAAAAGGAGCAAGTCAAACAGTCAGGAACAAAGCAGAGAACAAGATAGGACTGATAAATTAAGTTACATTTACATCAATGCAAGAGGCCTAACAGGAAAGGCAGATGAACTAGGGACATGGTTAGGAACATAGGACTGGAATATCATAGCAATTACAGACACATGGCTCAAGGATGGAGAGGACTGGCAGCTTAATGTTCCAGTAAACAAATACTATAGGAAGGATAGAAAGGGGGGGTGGGGGAAGAGAAAAAGGGGACTAGTGTTTTTGATAAAGGATCGCATTACGGCTTTACATAAGGAAGTTATTCCTGGGAATATGTCCAGGGAGTTTATTTGGGTGGAACTGAGAAATAGGAAAGTTATGATCACCTTAGTGGGATTGCATTACAGATCTCCCCAATAGTCAGTGGAAGATTTGAGAAACAAATTTATAAGGAGATCTCAGTCACCTGCAAGAAAAATAGGGTGATTATGTTGGGGAATTTTATCTTTCCAAACATAGATTGGAATTGCCATTGTGTTAAGGGTTTAAATGGAGAGGAATTTGTTAACTGTGTACAAGAAAATATTCTGATTCAGTATGCGGATGTACCTACTAGAGAAGCTGACCTACTCTTGGGAAATAAGGCAAGACATATGACTGAGGTGTCAGTGGGGGAGCACTTTGGGGCCAGTGATCATAATTCTATTAGTTTTAAAATAGTGATGGAAAAGGTTAGACCGGATCTAAAAGCTGAAGTTCTAAATTGGAGGAAGGCTAATTTGATGGTATTAGGCAGAGCTTTCTAAAGTTGATTGAGGACAGATATTTCCAGATAAAGGAACAGCAGAAAAATGGGAAGCCTTCAAAAATGATAGTCCAGAGACCGTATGTTCCTGGTGGGGTGAAAGGCAAGGGTACGAGTTGTAGGAAGTGCTGGATGACTAGAGAATTTGAGGGATGGTCATGAAAAAGAAGGAGGTATATGTCAGGTATAAACAGCAGAGATTGAGTGAATCCTTAGAGTATAAAGATGTCGGAGTATACTTAAGAGGGAAATCAGGAGGGCAAAAAGGGGACATGACATACCTATTTGCCAAAGTTTAAGGAGAATTCAAAGGGATTTTTAAAAAAAATATATGTTAAGGACAAAAAGGTAACTAGGGAGAGAATTGGACCCTTCAAAGATCAGCAAGGCAGCCTATATGTGGAGCCACAGGAAATGGGGGAAATACTAAACAAGTATTTTGCTTCAGTATTTACTGTGGAGAAGGACATGGAAAGAATAGAATGTGGGGAAATAAATGTTGACATCTTTAAAAATGTCCATATTAGATGTGGTGGTGCTGGATGTCTTAAAGTGCATAAAAGTGGATAAATCCCCAGGACTTGATCAGAGGGGCGGCACAGTGACTCAGTGCTTAGCACTGCTGCCTCAGTGCCAAGGACTTGAGTTCGATTCCTGCCTCAGGTGACTGTCAGTGTGGAGTTTGCACATTTTCCCTGTGTCTGTGTGGGTTCCCTTCAGGTGCTCCAGTTTCCTGGCATAATCAAAAGATGTGCAGGTTAGGTGAATTGGCCATGCTAAATTGCCCATAGTGTTAGGTGCATTAGTCAGGGGTAAATGTAGCATAGGGGAATGGGGCTGGGTGGGTTACTCTTTGGATGGTCAATGTGGACTGTTGGGCCAAATGACCTGTCTCCTCACTGTAGGTAATATAATCTAAGGTGTAGCCAATAACTCTATGGGAAGCTAGGGAAGTGATTTCTGGGCCCCTTGCTGAAATATTTTTATCATCAATTGCCACAGGTGAGGTGTTGGAAGACTAGAGGTTGGCTAACATGGTAAGGTTAGGAAGGTGGTAAGGAAAAGTCAGGGAACTATAAACCAGTGATCCTGACATCTATAGTGGGCAAATGTTTGGAGGGAATCCTGAGGGACAGGATTTATATGCATTTGGTAAGGCAAGGACTAATTAGGTGTCATCAACATAGCTTTGTGTGTTGGGAAATCATGTGTCATAAACTTGATTTGAGTTTTTTGAAGAGTAACAAAGTGAATTGATGAGGACAGAGCACTAGACATGTTCTATATGGATTTCAGTAAGGTGCTCGACCAGGTTCCTCCTGGTACACTGATTAGATCTCATGGAATACAGGGAGAACAGAATACAGAATTGGATACAGAACTGGCTGGAAGGTAAAAGACAGAGGGTGGTGGTGGAGGATTGCTTTTCAGACTGGAGGCCTGTGATCAATGGTGTGCCACAAGGATTGGTGCTGGGTCCACTGCTTTTCGTTATTTATATAAACGACTTGGATATGAATACAGTTAGTAGGTTTGCAGATGACACTAAAATTGGAGGTGTAAGGACAGCAAAAAAGGTTACCTCAGAGTACAATGGGATCTTGATCAGATGGGTTAGTGAGCTAAGGAGTGGCAGATGGAGTTTAATTTAGATAAGTGTAAGGTGCTGCATTTTGGGTCACAAGGGTCTTAAGGGGCAACTTTTTCATGCAGATGATGGTACTTGTTTGGAATGATAAGCCAGAGGAAGTGGTGAAGGCTGGTCCAATTACAACATTTAAAAGGCATCTGGATGGATATATGAATAGGAAGGATTTAGAGGGATATGTGCCAAGAGCTGGCAAATGGGACATAGATTAGGTTGGGATATCTAGTCAGCATAGATGAGTTGGATCAAGGGGTCTGTTTCCGTGCTAAACATCTCTATGACTCTGACATGCAGTGTAACTTTAAGACAGTTATATGTATGACAACATGGGGACAGACAGCAGGACTGAATTTGCCTCTGGAAAATTAAAATTAAAATTTTAAAGACCATCAATAGTTACACAATGGTTCCTAACATGACTTTTGAACAACCAATCCCAGATTTTGTGGATAGTTAATTCTGGACATCGGTTTTGCATCTTAAACAAAAGACTTAATGGTTTATTAAATATATCATAACTTTTAATAGAGAAAAAATTTAAACAGCACGGTCATTTAATTTACATCTGTGCTTTAAACAAACAACTTTTGTTTTCAGCTCCCATTCATGCAAAAGTCAGACAAATAAACACACTTAGGATCTAAATAAAAGGAAATAACAAAACCAGTCAGATTACTTTAAATTGTTTTCACAATGCTTTGTTTCACAGGCACTGGTGTGGACTCCTTGGTTGCCTTTCTGGAAGCATTGATCACGGTCACCTTTTAGTTCATTTGGACAAGTAGTAATACTTTTATCTCAGCCTTATACTTTTTGGGCTTCACAAGCTGGTGAGAGTGGTTAGACAGAGAGCTTTCAAATCTTCATGCTGTGTTCCCAACAGCTAAACTCTTCTCCCAGAAAATGGAGTTAAATAAAAGACAACTTCAACTTTGTCCCTGCCCCGATATTGTGGTGGTCTATTCCTGAAGCCTCAATTACCATTCAACATCTCCATTTGCTGAAATGTAAATTCTGTTTCAGACTTGCTGAAACCATTTCCCAGGTATTGACTGTGTTAATAACCAGTAGACAATGAAAAATCAGTGATGGTTCTGACACATGACCTCCCTACAGTATAAAAATATCCACCTCCCCTTCAGTTGCTTTAGTAATTGTAGTTGCAGAACAATAGTAAGCACAGAACACTGTGGTGTACAAGAGCTAACATAGAGGAAACACTCAGACCATGTCATACCAGCAGTGGTGTTTTATCCAGAAACCATGTTCTCCTTGCTTTCCTCCTTTTTGTTAAAGTTAAATGAAAAAACATCCCTGACTTTAAGCAAGTGGGATTTAAACCATTAACTCAGGTTGAGTGTCCTAATTTCATTGATCCAATAAAATATGTAGAAATTGCTCTCTGGTTTTGCAATTTAACTAAAGTTGGTACAACATAATTATCCTACTTGAATCCATTCCATTGAAACATACATTTTTGTAAAATCCTCTATATTTGATTGCTTATTCACAAGGTCCTTTATAAATCTCCTTGCTAATTTAGGATGCCTCAGTTCTGAAGCACATACAATTGGAAGCCTCATAATCATAGCCACTATAAATGCATTTCTTTTGATGATAGAAAATTAGAAAAGAGAAGTCATCAACTGGAGGTCCTACACTTGTAATCTTGAAATAAATATGACAAAGAATTAAACTGATTCAATCATCAATGAATAATATGTGCTTTGATCTGCTCTTTAAAGAATTGAACAATTTCTAACAATCAAGATTCCTATATTATTGAAAGAACTAATACAATATAAGGAAGAGCAAACATATATGCAGTCTATGTTCTGATACTTCTAGATTTTATTATCGACAAATTTAAAGTCATATATCAACACATAGCAAATTCTTTGATAGGAAATGAATATGTAGGCTGTACTTTTGCATAATCAATACTTTTTATGGAGTTTTAAACTGCTTTTAAGGAATGTTGATCATCTATTGGGAATCTCTTGCTCATAGCTTCAGTTGAATTCATGCAATAATCCAGACAATAAAGCTTACAATCTGCAAAATTGGTCCAAGCTCAAAAATGGATGTCACAATCTGGTTTTAATATTCTCACCCACTTGCTTCCAGTGCAAGCAGCATACAAACTTAATGCTGCTTGCTGATTTGCATGGTAGCTGCACATTGTCAGCAATACACATGTTGATGGGTGTTCATGCCTCTCAGCAAGTGGCCAAGAAGCTCAGTCTTTTACTATGCGAGTACATTCTAAAGCTAACCTGTACTGCTTAAAGTTAGCCTGCATCTGTTAATGTACAAACATTCAAATTAGCCTCGAGAGCAAGCAGTTCATCTGACCTGCACATCTTTGGACTGTGGGAGGAAACCGGACCCAGAGGAAACCCACACGGACACAGGGAGAATGTGCAAACTCCACACTTTTTTTTATTTCAAAAATATATTTTATTCGTAAATTATTTTGATGATCTGTACAATTGGTCATGCCATACATACGTAAACATTCCATTTCTTTGCATACAGAGATAGAGTAATCATTCATATATACAGGTCTGTACGATTACCACCCACATATTTGGCTGGGGGTGTCAGCGGAGCCCCCTTACTGCATCGGACCCCTGTGCTTAGGCAGGCAGACGTTACATGGTGGTCTTTCCCCACCGCGCCTTGGCGGCAGCTGCCTCAAGCTTCAGCGCATCCCTCAACACGTAGTCCTGGACCTGGAATGTGCCAATCTGCAACACTCAGTCCGGGTCAACTCCTTCAGCTGGAAGATCAACAGGGGGTTTCGGACCACCCAAGGCACAGTTGATGTTCATCTTGATGTGCGTCCTGGGGAACAGACCGTAGAGCATGGAGTCCCGCGTCATGTCGCTGCTCGGGACGAACCTCGACAAATACCACTACAGTTCTCTCCAGACATCTTCTGCATAGGCACATTCCAGAAGGAGGTGTGTGACAGTCTCGTTCCCTCCCTCCCCCGCAGCCGCTTTGAGGGCAGCGTGCGATGCAGCTGAGAGTCTGGGCGTGCATAAAGGATCTCACAGACAGAGCCCTTCTCACCACCAGCCAAGCTATGTCTTGGTGCTTGTTGGAAAGTTCTGGCGATGAGGCATTCTGCCAAATTGTTTTGACAGTCTGCCCAGGGAACTGCTCGATAGGATCCACCCTCTCCTTTTCCTGAAGGGTCTCAAGGACACTACGTGTTGACCACTTCCTGATGGACTTGTGGTCAAAGGTGTTTTTCTTCATAAACTTCTCCACGAAGGACAGGTGATACGGAACGGTCCAACTACTCGGAGCATTCTGCGGCAGTGAGGCTAGGCCAATCCTTCACAACACCAGGTACAGGTAGAACCTCAGTACATAGTGATACTTGGTGTTTGCGTACTGGGGATCCACGCACAGCTTGATGCAGCCACACACAAAGGTGGCCATCAGAGTGAGGGTGGCATTGGGTGTATTTTATACCCCGCTGCCCAGATCTTTGTACAGCGAGTCCCTTCGGACCCAGTCCATCTTTGATCTCCATATAAACTGGAAGATGGCCTGGGTGACTGCAGCGGCACAGATTCTGGGAATAGGCCAGACCTGTGCCACGTATAACAGCAATGACAGTGCCTCACACCTGATGACCAGGTGTTTTCCCGCGATGGAGAGCGGCCGTAGCTTCCATCTGCCCAGTTTCTGCCTCACTTTGCTGATACGCTCCTCCCAAGACTTGGCGCAAGCCGCAGCCCCCCCGAACCAAATACCCAGCACCTTCAGCTGGTCGGTCCTGACAGTGAAGGGGATCGAGGATTGGTCGGCCCAGTTCCTGAAGAGCATGGCCTCGCTCTTGCCCCAGTTAACCTTGGCATGTGCAAACTCCACACAGACAGTCGTCTGAGGTTGAAGTCGAACATGGACCTCTGGTGCTGTGAGAGTAGCAGTGCTAACCACTGAGCCATCGTGCCTTGGTAAGGTTGTTGTTCCCTTTCAGGAGTCAAATTTAGAAGCATATTTTAAAAAACAATCAAGACATTATATTTAATCTGCTGTCTGTGTACTCCAGAAATTGAAAGACAGTGGGGAACATTTTCCTGTCTATATAATACTCCTGCGGCAAGGTAGCATGCTAATCACTTTCGCTCTCTGCTTTTGTCAAACCACAATTTTAAAACAGAAATGAATTTGTTGCAATACTGTGGATTTCTAAACAAAGAGCCTTACTCTTTTAGCTGTCAGTACCCATCCACTCATGCTTTTGTAGGTACCAAGAAATACATTGCTCAATTATATACGAGCACATACAGAAGCCTCAGTCTTATGGCCTCCTTTGTTTTAGTATTTACTGTCAGCTGCTTTACGTCTTTAGGGTCTGAGCATCTTCTTCTATTCCTTCCTATCACATTGGCTGCTTTCACCAGAGCCAACCCATTAGCAGCTTCTCTGTCTCCCCGGCTCACCATTATCAGTTCTTTTGTCTACCCAATTACTGACCTCTCTTCAGCATAAATGCCAGTCTTTTTCGAGCTACAATCAGTTCTGAAGAAGGGTCACTGGACCTGAAACATTAACTCTGCTTTCTCTCCACAGATGCTGCCAGACCTGCTGAGATTCTCCAGTTATTTCTGTTTTTGTTTCAGATTTCAAGCATCCGCAGTTCTTTGTTTTTTGTTATGTCTGTTGCGTAGAATAGTTTTCACATTTCTACAATATCAAGAAATTGAAATAGTATTTAATTAACTTTACATTGGTTGATTAGCTTCCTAGCAGCAGCAAATTGGCCAGTGGATCAGCACATTTAATGCTTGTCCCTTGGTAAATGGATATCATTATTACAATCTTGGGTCAACATTATTAATCATCCTTGTAAGGGACTTCCTATCCCTCTTGATTGTGAGTTCACCTCTGGGGAATTTTAGAACTTACTGGAGATACACAGAAAATAAAGAGGATGGCCTGTACATTGTCTACTCCTGATCCCTGAGTTACCACCCCCTCCCCACCACATATCAGGTAAGATATATCCTCCAAGCCAATTATGACTTTACATTGCTAGTTAAAGGTCACTTAAGGAACACATTCCCCTCCAAAACTAAGGATACATTGAGTGTGGAAAGGTGGAATAAAAGTGGATGACTTGCAAGCCTAACAGCTTTGTTAAAATGTGAGAATGAACAACGGTTCACCTCTGGCCACTGGGGGCACCCTCCAGAAAAATGGTATCCCCTCCTTTGTGCTTCCAACCCAGCCTTTAAATCACACTTTTCCAAGCACCTTCTTCCTCTTCACAATTATCCTTGATCCCTAGACTAAAATCCCTAGCCTTGCCATGCAGTCTGGTATCCATCTTCCTTTCAGTTCAGATTCCTTGTAGTACCAGCAATGGCCAGCATGGTGTTCAGGAGCTACTGGGACAATTTAGCTGCGGGCCACTCAGACTGAGTGAGCTGGAAGTCCCATTTTCAGTTTGATAAGGCCACTGTCCACATATTATCCCTGTGGGGTATCCTGTTTTAGGTTGGTGAGGTGCTGAACACCTTTTTAATCAATACCTCCCCTTTAAAATTCATCCTCTCTCATCCCTTATCTCTTGTTATTTAATAACATAGTCCATTTTGCGGGAATAGAGGTGTAACAAGTAAACACTTGTCACATGTAAACCAGAGACCTGAACCTCCTTATGTCCAATATCTCAACCCTCAAAGATCTGCCACATCAGTGAAACAGGTGGCTCAGTGGTTAGCAGTGCTGTCTCACAGCACCAGGGTCCCAGGTTCGATTCCAGCCTCGGGCAACTGTCTGTGTGGAGTCTGCACATTCTCCCTGTGTCTGCATGGGTTTCCTCCGGGTGCTCCGGTTTCCTCCCATAGTCCAAAGATGTGCAGGTCAGGTGAATTGGCCATGTTAGGTGTTAGGTGCATTGGTCTGCGTGGGTTACTCTTTGGAGGGTCGGTGTGGACTAGTTAGGCCGAAGGGCCTGTTTCCATACTGTAGGGAATCTAGTCTAATTGTAAAAATTTAAAACGATAGATAAATGATAGAATCCCTACTGTGCAGAAAGAGACCATTCAGCCCATCAAGTCTAAACCCAAACCTCCAAAGAGCCTCCTACCCTGATCCACCCAACCCCACACTTATCATGACTAACCCACCTAGCCTGCACTCCATGGGGCAAATTTAGCATGGCCAATGCAGTTAACCTGAGCACTTCTGGACTGTGGAAGGAAACCGGAGCACCCGGCAGAAACCAATGAAGATGGAGGGACGATGTGCAAACTCCACACAGACAGTCACCCATGGTTGAATCAAACCAAGGTCCCTGGTGCTGTGAGACTGCAGTCTCTCTGAGCCACGAGGTCACCCATTTAGAATGCTTTATTTTCTAATCTAAATGAATGAACAGTGTATTGTTTTTTTGTTAAGTCTTGCCTTACTTTGATTTATTTTCACAATTTTTAAATTTTTTTCAAGAGATGTAGGTATTTATGTCCAACAAACAGGAGTCAATCACATTGCTGTGTGTGTAGAGTTACATGTAGGCTAAATCGGGTAAGAACAACAGCTTTCATTCTTTAAAGTAGGGACATTAGTGAAACTATGTCTTTATTATTGGCTGCTATTAGACTAGCATCTTTAATTCTAGATTTTTAAAAAAATTAAAGTTCCTCCAGTTCCAATGGTCAGATTCAAACCCATATCCCCAGGACATGAGTTTGGGCTCTGCATTACTTATCAAGTGACACGACTAGCTGACGTTGTACAGAATGCAAGGAAGTATGGTTTCCCGTCTTCATCAGTAGGCAAATGCACTCATAATAATTATGGTCATTCTAAACATTATATGAATATAAGTGTTATAATGTTATATGACTCTAAACTCGAGGCAGCTGCCTACCTTCTGCAGGCCTGGCTTCCCTGATAGTTTAAATTGATCATTGACCAAATGCTTCTCTATGGCTTTGTTGAACAGAAAGGCCAAAACATGATTTGTGACTCTCTCACAGCTCTCGTTATCTGTGAATTGGCCATCTGAGCTGTCAATCAAATTAGTTACCAGACTCTTAAATATTTACAGACAGTCAACCTCATGCCAAATATGCATGAAAAATGGCTGATATGAATACTCACCAGAAGTATTGGGATGTAATTCTAATGCATGTTTTGTCCCAAATGGATACGGATAACCTATTTGACACCCATCAAGCTATCCTACCTCTCTGTAGTTTCAGCAGCTCCAACTTGTTTCTTCAAGTAAACTTTGAAAAAATTGCCTGTGAAATGCACACAAGCTTGCGGCTGATGATGTTATAATTTAAACCAAAAGTCTCTTCCAGGCCAAGCTACTTGAACCCCTGAAATGTGAGAGTAGTTAATAATGCATAACTGCCTACAGGTTCACAGGATTGTTAATGTTTATAGTGGAACATTTCAATACAAGGATTTCCATTTCTTAAAAAAAAAGGCAATATCCTGCATTTTTAAATGAAAACACAGAAAAAACAGTTTCATTTTCATGAATTTTCAAGAGTGAACTGGCTTAATGGTAAATAATTTATGTGTGACAAATGTAATTATTGATGAGAATGTACATGTTCAAGAGAAATGTGAGGCCATTGCTATTAGACAGTCAAGTAACCCCCAACCAATGCCATTCCCATAGGCAAGCTCAAGCCTTTCACTGCATTCTAATCCCTGCACTGAAAAAGCTGAGTTAACACAATTGTAAATCATTTTATGCAAATCCATGTGAAAACAATTATCATGCTGTGGGATTTAGATTGTATATAGGCATTTTGGAAAAGATTTACTGCAGGGTATGTTAGTAAGTGAAATGTTTAATGCCATATATTTAATATGGGAACTTAACTTCTGTGATTATGAACAAGCTTTGCTTGTTTAATCCACTTTGAATATAGAACTATTATGATTGAGTCATGAGAATGTCACTATTGCATTCCAAATGAATACATCGCATGTACCGGCGCGTTAAAACAGAAAACTTGCTAAATGCAACAATCACGCACCACATTTAGAACACTTATTTTTGAACGTAAAATTATTTTGTGATAACAGGTTATAATCGCTGTTTCCAAACTGAGCGAGGATGATGCAGCTGCTGCCCGCTTTCATTTTGTTTTCCTTACTCCTGAAATAATGTTTTCATAACCATTTCCAGAATTAATGTCACCAAATGTTACCTGTGATTCCACAAGCAGCAAACTGCCAATTGCAAAGTTGACAGTGAAAAAAAACTGATACCTTCAGTCAGCAAGAAGCCTATTTATCATAAATCTATAACATGGTGTGCAGTTATCATCTCAGCTTGATCTTATTGTAATATTGTTCAGCATGTAACTTGCTTCCCCTCAAAAAATGTTTCTGAACTTTTCAGCTTCCATCTTTGCCTACTTATACAATATGTAAGTGAGAAAAGCTGCTTTAAAATAAATATTAATACCCTAAAAGCTATCCTGATTATTAGTTTAAAAATTTATCATTCCATGGGAGAAAATCTATGACACAGCAGATGTGGATGGAGTTATCACTTTAGTGTAGAAAGAGGAGCTGTAATTTTTTATTTCACACAGACATCCTGTGCATCTCCTATTCAAATCACTCAATAAATTATGGTTATGCTTTTAGTTACCTCTCCCCTAAATTCAGCAATTCATTCCCAAACCTCCTTTAAGACACTCCATAAAATTTATTCTTCCACCAAATTTTTGTTTCTTTGACTTAATGGGCAGAACTTAACTCTGCACTTCATGATGAAAAACCTGGCAATCAGGCCCATAACGATGGGGGAGATTGTGTGTCAGTCTCCCTTTGGCAGATAAGTCTCTTATGATTAAGTCAGAGGCAAGAAGGGACTGATCTGAGAAATGTATCCCCTCATAGTTGAGTCTCATCATAGAATCTCCACAGTGCAAAAGGAGGCAACTACCCTCCAAAGAGCACCCCCTTCCAGATCTAACCCCCCACCCTAATCCCCCATTTCCCATGGCTAATCTACTTAGCCTGTACACCACTGAACAAGTTAGCCATCCCACCTGCACATCTTTGGACTGTGGGAGGAAACCAGAGCAGCTGGTAGAAACGAGGATAACATATATAAATTCCACACAGTTACCTATGGCTGGAATCAATACTGGATCCCTGGCACTGTGAGGCAGCAGTGCTAACCACTGAGCCACCATACTGCTATTCAGTCTGAAATAGATTAATTGACAGAATCCAACAGTGATTGGGGGTGCTTAATTGGGTGAGAGTCCAAAATTCAGAAACTTGATGGAAGCTAAATGTTTGTGGTTAAATTCTCTAACCTTAAAAGGAAGGCCAACCATTTTGACTGGAGGTGCAGGGGAGCCTATCTGTATATATTTTCATCTCATTAAAAATATAACTCATTGAATTAAGTGTCCTGTCCTAATTAGGTTCCGTCCAATCAAGAAAACCCAACACTTCATAAAAGCCATGATCATCTCCTGTTGTCTTTCACTGTGTTTCATACCTGCACACACACAACATGGGTGCTGCGGAAAATATAAGCATTACTGAAGGTAGGCAGTAGTATGGGGTTAAATAAGAAGAAAAAAAACCCAGGAGAATTTTTAGGGAAAGGTGGGCACCGCAGGGAGTGGAGTGTATCATTAAAAAAAAATAACCAGGAAATAGCACTACCACTGTTGGGGGTGGAGTTGGGGTATTATAACTAAAACAAAAAGCCATGATCATGGTGAGTTTGATTTCTACATGGACTTCAGAATTTGTCCTTCTAATGAAATGAAGGTTAGTGGATGAATTACAGCACAGGGCCTCCAAGTAGAGTAAAAATAGCTTGGGAGGGTCAATGGGAAAAAAGATGCAATGGTTGGGCAAAGTTTGGGTACTGCCCTAGGAAGGAGGTGCCCTGTCCATCTGATGATGAAAGGGTAGACATGACAGTAAGCATTTGAATTGTCCTGTGTCAGTTTGCTGTTGACTGGGTAGGGTGTGCCAAAGAGAACTGGGTGCCAAGGGCATAGTGGTGCTGTTGAAAGTTTATGTTTTGGGGGTGGAGGGATTTGACTGGTAATACTACATGGCAGCACTATGGTACAGAATGTTCTCTAGCCTGCACGCAGCTAAAAGATAGAAGAGCAGGCACAGGCTGTGAATCAAGAAGCACAAAATTCAGGCAAGTGAGTGTTACAGGAATGATGAGCATGGTAGAGAGACAAATCTACAGATATTGTTGCTTTCTCTGAATGACAGCAAGACAATGATGCCTCAAGATGTCCCGAGAGGTGGTGTCCTCCACATGCTAATTTTTCAGATAGACTCTTTTCTCTTGGATGCTGTAAAGCTTCTTGAGTGGTGGAGCTGCACATATCCAGGCAAATGTGGAGTATTCTATCACACTCCTAGACGGAGGCATTGGAGAGACAGGAGGTGGGTTGTTCACTGCAGAATTGCCAGCCTCTGACCACTTCTTGTGGACATAATACTTCTTTAGTTAGTCCAATTCAGTTTCTGATCAATGCCAACCTCAATGATGTTGAGGGGAGGGAGTTCAGGAGAGAGAAAGTCATTGAAGAAGCAGCTGCAGATGGTTAGGTCTTGGACACTACCCTGAGGAACTGCAGAGTTGTTCCAGGACTGAAGATTATTAGTCTCAAACAACTACAAGCATGTTCCCTTTTGAGTATGACGCGTGGAAAGGCTTTTCTGGATTCCTAATTACTTTAATTTTGCACAGGTTGCTTGGTACCATACTGGATCAATTGCTACCTTGATTTTATGGCCTCACCTAACCTCTGATTTTCAGCAGTTTTCTCCATGCACATGTTAGGGTGCTTGAGAGTTACAAGTTAGCCAGGAAAGATCTAAAGAGAGCTAAGAAGAGCCAGGAATGGACATGAGAAGTCATTGGCGGATAGGATCAAGGAAACCCCTAAGGCTTTCTATAGGTATATCAGGGATAAAAGAATGACTAGAATAAGATTAGGGTCAATCAAGGGTAGTCGTGGGAAGTTGTGCGTGGGGTCAGAGGAGATAGGGGAAGCATTAAATGAATACTTTTCATCAGTATTCATACTAGAAAAAGACAATATGGTCGAGAAGAATACTGAGATACAGGCTACTGGACTAGATGGGATTGAGGTTCATAAGGAGGAGGTGTTAGCAATTCTGAAAAGTGTGAAAATAGATAAGTCCCCTGGGCAAGATGGGATTTATCCTTGGATTCTCTAGGAAGATTGCAGAGCCTTTGGCTTTGATCTTCATGTCGTCATTGGCTACAGGAATAGTGCCAGAAGACTTGAGGATCACAAGTGTTGTCCCCTTGTTCAAGAAGGGGAGTAGAGACAACCCTGGTAATTGTAGAACAGTGAGCCTTACTTTGGTTGTGGGTAAAGTGTGGAAAAGGTTGAGGGGTAGGGTTTATCATCATCCAGAAAGGAAAAGTTGATTAGGGATAGTCAACATGGTTTTAGATTTGAGTTTGAGTTTAGTGTGATAGATTAGATTAGATTACATTACAGTGTGGAAACAGGCCCTTCGGCCCAGTGACCAAACAGGTGGATGAGGGTAAAGCAGTTGATGTGGTGTATATGGATTTCAGTAAGGCATTTGATAAGTTTCCCCATGGTAGGTTATTGCACAAAATACAGAGGTATGGGATTGAGGGTGATTTAGTGATTTGGATCAGAAAGTAGCTAGCTGAGAGAAGTGGTGATGATGGGAAATATTCATCCTGGAGTTCAGTTGCTAGTGGGGTACGGCAAGGATCTGTTTTGGATCCACTGTTGTTGGTCATTTTTATAAATAATCTGGATGAAGGCATAGAAGTATGGGTTAGTAAATTTGCAGATGACACTAAGGTCAGTAGAGTTGTGGATAGTGACGAAAGATGTTGCCGGTTACAGAGAGACATAGATAAGCTGCAAAGCTGGGCTGAGAGGTGGCAAATGCAGAAAAGTGTGAGCTGATTCACTTTGGAAGGAGTAACAGGAATGCAGAGTACTGGGCTAATGGTAAGATTCTTAGTAATTTAGATGAGCAGAGAGATCTCAGTGTCCAGGTACATAGATCCTTGAAAGTTGCCACCTAGGTTGATAAGGTTGTTAAGAAGGCATACGGTGTGTTAGCTTTTATTAGTAGAGGGATTGAGTTTCTGAACCATGAGGTCATGCTGCAGCTGTACAAAGCTCTGGTGTGGCCACATTTGGAGTATTGTGTACATTTCTGGTCATTGCATTATAGGAAGGATGTGGAAGCTCTGGAAAAGATTCAGAGGAGATTTACTCGGATGTTGCTGGGTTTGGAGGGAAGGTCTTATGAGGAAAGGCTGAGAGTCTTGAGGCTGTTTTCATTAGCAAGAAGAAGGTTGAAAGGTGACTTAATTGAAACATATAAGATAATCAGAGGGTTATGTAGGTTGGACAATGAGAACCTTTTTCCTCGGATGATGATGGATAGCATGAGGTGACATAATGTTAAATCGAGGGGTGATAAATTAGATTAGATTCCCTACAGTATGGAAACAAACCACTTGGCCCAACAAGTCCACACCAATCCTCTGGGTAACCTACCCAGGCCCATTCCCCTTACCTATATTTACCCCTGAATAATTTGCCTAACACTATGGCAATTTAGTATAGCCAATTCATCTGACCTGGATTGCGGTAAGAAACTAGAGAACCCAGAGGAAACCCACACAGGCAATGGGGGAGTGTGCAAACTCCACACAGACAGTAGCCCGAGGTGGGAATCAAACCTAGGTACCTGATACTGTCAGGCAGTAGTGCTAGCCACTGTGCCACCCGTGGATATAGGACAGATGTCAGAGGTAGTTTTTTTACTCAGAGTAGCAGGGGCGTGGAACGCACTGCCTGCAACAGTAGTAGACTCGCCAAGTTTAAGGGCATTTAAATGGGTTATTGAATAGGCATATGGACATAAGTGGAATAGTGTGGATTAGATGGGCTTTAGATTGGTTTCACAGGTTGGTGCAACATCAAGGGCCGAAGGGTCTGCACTGCCCTGTAATGTTCTATGATCTATACCAAGGTTCAGTGAGCAAGTTATTACTGTGTATAGATCAATTGATAGCTCTTTTAATGACTCCATCCATCATGTTGCAACAGTAGACCAATGCTGAAGCCTTTGGTCAAACTCATTCTGTCTGAGTTTTATGGAGAGGTAGTATCTGGATGATTTTCCACTTTGTTGGGCAGACGTCTGTGTTGTAGCTATACTGGGGCAGCTTAGCTAGGGAAGTGAACAGTCATGGTGCTTGAGCCTTCAATACTAAGGCCAAGTAGACACATGGACTTTTTTTATATCTAGTGTCTTGATGTCATTTTGGAGTAAAATAAATTGACTGAAGACTGACTTGCGTTGGGGAAAACTTCAAGGGAAGGCCTAAATGGAACATCCACCTGACACTTCTGGTTGAAGATAGTTGCGAATGCACTTATGTTTTGTGCTCTCCTAGTACTGAAGATGAGGATGTTTGTGAAGGCTCCTCTTTTGGTAAGTTTTAAATATCCACCACCAATTATGAATGAATGGAAAACTTTGATCTGAACGAATGGTCGTGGGCTCTTATAACCCCTAGTGAGTTTTGAGAAGATCTTACATAACCCCTGTCTAACACATCTTACTTCTGCTGTTTAAACATGCGTGTCGTCTTATACTGTGCCTTCAGGCTGACGTTTCATTTTTAGGTATTCTGGTGTTTTGTGGACATTGGACCAAGTTCCAAGTCTTCTGGGAGTTCCAAACTTGCACAATTGTTTTTTTACAGTACGAAATGTAATTATGGTTTTAAAAAAATCAAAAATGCAAATTAGAATATAATCTGTTGATTGTCTCATGAATGCTGAGTTTTGAACTGCTAGGTCTATTCTGAATCCATGCCAATTATTATGGTAGTAATGTCACAAATGAGGCTGTCCTCCATCAAGGGCCGAAGGGCCTGTTCTGTGCTGTATTCTTCTACGCTGTATTGTTCTAAAAGTGGACTTTACTCTGATAATGCTTTTATGGAGCTTGTTGGAACATTTTACCGTATTAAATCAGCTGTATAAATGCATGTTGTACTTTGAACAATGCCTTCATTGTATGAATACAAATGTAGGCTCTGATTCTTCTGCCTTAGAGATATATATACACATTTCCTGTAACTCAGTAATAAACTGTCAATACATTCTGTGTTTATAAACACTAATCATATGCATGCATTTGTTTCATACCAAATATTGTCTTAGATTTAAGTGTTTAATACTGGAAGTGTTGGCAATCTCTATATTATAGAGTTTT
Source organism: Chiloscyllium plagiosum (assembly GCF_004010195.1). Taxonomy (NCBI): domain Eukaryota; kingdom Metazoa; phylum Chordata; class Chondrichthyes; order Orectolobiformes; family Hemiscylliidae; genus Chiloscyllium; species Chiloscyllium plagiosum. The sequence goes on along the minus strand of NC_057731.1, from coordinate 21,802,271 downwards.
AATAATTCTAGACTTAGAAGAGATGTACCCTTTAATAAACTAAAACACAACTGCATAGAGTGTACTTAATGCATCTGCATTCATTATTAAAGAATAGGAAATTCTGAAGGCCACACTGGCCCATACACGTAAATAGCTGAGAGCTGCTTCTAGTGGATGAGACTCAATGCCAGGATTGTGAATCCCTCCAGTATGTTCTCACCACTTCATATTTGGTAAATGACTTGACAGTAAGTTAACCTGCAGTGAAAGCACCAGGTTCTCATTGCTGAGATTTCAGTCCCAGCCTATGTAAAACCTATAAAAGTACAATTAATCTCAACAACTTGAGGTAATATGGGAAAACAAACAAGCACAGGACCTAACCTAACTGATGTTGAGTGATCCCTGTTGCAATGTTTGCTGGTATGGATACACATTAGGACAGGAATGAGTTTGTGTTGGATGGTGGGATGTCCCATTTGCTGAGTGGTATTGCTGTTGGGAAATTGAATAACTAAAATTCATGGAGCGTACATTCTAACATTCTGATCAGCATCCCTGGCAGTTGAGGCTGTTTTCCAAGATTACACAATCTGTGGTCTCTTTAGAATGTTGGTCACATGTAAATAATGGCCACTTGGGTGGTTGCTGAGCGTTGCCAACAACTGTGAATGGAGTAAAAGAGAAAATCTCAATTTTAAAGGCAAGTGGAGAGAAAACCATGAAAACTTAGAACAAGCAATGCAAAATAGGAAGATTGAGGAAGCATGTGAATTATACGCTATTACTTTACAGGAAGAAATTTATTTAAACCAAATGTTAGCTGTTAAACTTTAATAAGTGCCTGTAATTTATACTATCAGTTGATTGCTGCCATCATTTTGAAGTGTCAGCTCACTATTCAAATGAAATGTCTTGCATTTGCAGAGAATTTGTGGCAGTGACTGTATAGACAGCTTTCTCTAAATAGTTTTCAAAGGATAAGCTTCTGTTCTTTATGATTATTTTCTTTGTCAAATATTCAGCAGTGGTGTACTTATTTCTTAAATGAACAAGGTTGTTCACTGTAAGTTTTCTGGTACTACTGATGATTAAATTCTAGAATTATCCTTCCACATTTTGCCAAAAGCTCTGCAGTTCATCAAATACTTTTTAACAGGAAAGGTATCTGAGACTGCTTGTGATATTCCAGATATGACCTCATTAATCTGTATAAGGCAAGACAATTTACAGCACCTTATTCAAAAATGCAGGACATTATTCCTGGTACATTGTTTCATTGGTGACAGCTCTGCTTGACTAAATGCGTTGAATGGGTATTATCACTCCCAAAGTTTTCCATTTTGCTTTTGTCAACCATGTAACTTTATACTTGTGCCCTATTTTCTCTTAAATATTCTTAATCTCTTGATTACTTAACTTTTCTTTTCCTTAGGTTATGCACTCACTCGTTTATGTCCCTTTTTAAATGTGAATTGACTCATAAATGATTGCAGCACAGAATCAGACTATTGGGCCCATTGAGTCCATGCTGGTCAGCAAAGATCTAGCTCCACTAATCCCATTTTCAGCTTTTGTCAAATAGCCCTGGAGCCTATGGCAACACCAATGATTATCTAAATACTCTAGTTAAATATTACGTGTGTTTCTGACCACCCTTTCAGGCAGCGAGTTCCATACTTCCACCATCCTCTGAGTGAAAATAAAGCTCCTCAATGCCTTCTAACTCTTATCGTAAATCAATGCCTCCTGGTTATTGACCCCTCTAGTAATGGTAAAAGTGTTTTCCTATTCGCTCTATCCATTCCCCCATATTCTTAATGTTTTTATTTTATTTATCATTCTCAATCCTTTGTCACGTAATGATCTAGATTAGCATCAGTAACAATCGATGTTATCTATCCTGTCTAATTCAACTTTTATGGGTTGTTATTTTCGACTTCAGGTAGTGAGAGGCTGAAAGCAATTGCTTTATGCTGAGGGAAATATTATGTGGACTAGCCAGATTTGCTAAATATGCTGGATGCCATTGAAGTAGATTTCTATTCCTGTTGCACTGCAAATTGTTAAAAAGGCATGGCTCTATCTGTTGTCTGTAGTAATATACATACATGAGTGTAAACAACATACCTATGGTTTCACTACAAATAGCAAAGGACTGCTCCCCTCAAGACGTTTTTTGGGACAATACTTCTGTTCAGTGTACTCTTTTTGTTAAAGGTTATAGCATCAAGCAATAAACAACTATATTTGCTTAAAATATTTCAAAGAATTTGCAATTTGGTATATTGGTATAAAACCAAAGAAAATGCTCAAATGACACACACATACCATAATTCCAAAACTGGTTCTTAACCAAACGATTATGCAGAGTTCAACTATATTCCCCTTAATCATTGACACATGCATTCATACACAGACCTGACAAATCATCACAACTCTACAGAGACAACATGGGCAGGGAAAAAAAATAGATGGAAATTACTGCATCAAGATTCCAAACTAAAAGGTAAGAATGAGTTGACGTCTCTCAATTCTGTTGATGAGATCAAGTTGTTTTTAGCCTCAGAGTGGTGGAAGACTCTCAGTTTTAGGGAAAGATCAGTCAGACACAGATCCTTGTATTCGGTGAACAATTCAGCTCTTAGAGTTCAGGAAGAGGCAAGAGTTATTTATGTCTTGATCCTTTGAAGCATTTCCTGGGAACGAACAGTGAGATATCACCTCAGCTAGTTTTCTTTTAAGGGTTTGTCTTTTACTCAGAGAGAAAGAGAGAGAGGAAACTGAAGGAGTTATTTTCCTTTCTGCCAGCTTTCTTCTAACTATCATGTTTGGATTTTTACTGAAAATAGCAACTTTAGTTCAAAGGCTGCTGCGAGACAACCTTCAGCACAGATCTAATTTTTTTTCAATAAGTGAGCCGTAAACCTATCTTTTATCGTTTCTTTAAAAGCTTTGTTGGACATTCTTTACACAAACACTTATCTTAGAACCTTAAACTTATATTTTCAAAAAAATTACATCACAAATTCTTTTCAACTATTGTCCAAACAGTTCCATATTCAAGTTTCTCAGAGTCCATAAATATATAGATGCGTTTCTAATAGTTGTACAGAATTGGCTTCTAAAAGAATTACTTTTAGAGGTTTTGCCTTCACTCTGAGAAACAATTTGTTGATGCAGTAAGTTGAGTGAGGGGCAGTGGATGAGGGTGGGGTTTGCGAAGGAGGAACAGTGATTTTAGGATCCTTGCTTTTTTTTAAACAAACAACAAAATACTGCATTTGGGAAACATGATCAGGACTCTCTGTTCTAAACATAGCACTGCCCCAATAGGAACACCTTATCTCACTAGGAATATCATCACTCTCCGCCTCGTTTGAAAAGGTTGGCGCAAGCTCCACTCCTTACAAGCTGTTAAAGAAACTCCAGGAACTTATAGAGATTGGCAGAATCAGAAGAATTTCAGAACCTCTTCTTGTTCAGCAATGTCTAGCTTATGGTATTTACAATCCGAATTATTTATCTTCTTGTCAAGTAATATCTTGATTTTACAACTCATTTCCTTGTTGCCTCACCCTTTCCTACGTCTATAATTTCTCCAGTCCCTTAAGCCTTCAAGATACCTGCACTGGTGCTATAATTCTGGACTCTCAAGCATTCCCACGTTCAAGTGTCTCAGCTCTAAGCCGTACAATTTCCACTTCTCTACCCCACTTTCTTGCTTTTAAGATACTTCTTAAAACCTAACATTTTTCGCAAGTTCTTGACTATCTGACCTGACATTTCCTTGTGGGCTCAGTGTCATATTTGTTTCATAATGCTCCATGAGCACATTGGGAAGTTTGGTTGTATTAAAGATGATACACAAATATAAATTGTCATTGTTGTTGTATTAGTGGACTAGAGTCCTTCTTACTTATAAAGTGACACAAACACTCCTATGGCTCACTTATCTAAAATAAATTCAGTCCAAGAATCAGCTCCTTTGAGATGTGAAATGTTACATTGTTTTATCATTTAGTCTTAAGACTGATGAAAAGCACAACAAAATAATTTCACCACCAGATTTGCTTTTTCATACGTTTCTTTAGACAATAATTTGTTTTAAATGAGTAATTCAAGGCCTTCAGTTTACTATATTTAAAATCAGTTTGAAATATACCAATAGGTACAAGTGAAATAGTGTAGATGTAGAAGCAATCTAAAATGAAATCTATTTCATATATCTTTTAAAGTTGCTATGTCAAATATAGGTAATATTGCTGTTTGTCATAAATGTGGAAAATATTTCACACACTGTAAATAGATCTAGCTAGCTGTTCATCTCGTATCAATTTATAAAGATGCCAACCCATATCTCAGGCTGAAAATTGTTTCCTGTTTAGCATAATCTGCTTTCACTGTAACAGGTGACAGCAGGCAGCATTTCAGTATCTCAGAAGTAATATCAGTTTTGAAATCTAATGTGACTTAAATATGAAACACAAAGTACACTCCCTCTCTCTTCAGGTACCATGCCTTTAGAACACATTGGTGAACATGGACTTCTCTTGCATTGGACTATGGTTATGCTTGGCATAGAGATGCATGATTGTTATTGCGGATCCTTTTATGCCCAGACTGATTGCCTTCAAAGCGGCTATGGTGGTGATAGAGACTGTCAACATATCCCTTTCTGGAATGGGCCTTTGCAAAGGAAGTCTGCAGAAAGGTGCAGTTGTTGTGTCGAGGTTCACCCAAGCGGATTCGTGATGCAGGACTCTGTGCTCTCCAGTCTGTTCCCTGGAAGACACACCAAGACAAATATTGACTGTGCCTGGAGGACCATCAACTCGGTGAATAAGCTCTTTGGTCTGTCTGCAACTTGTTGGTCTTCCGGTGTTGATCCCAACCGAGTGTTGCAGCCTGGCACATTCCAAGGTCCAGGACTACGCACTGAGGAATGTACTAAAGGCACAATGGGGAAAGGCTAAGATCTTTCTGCCAAAGTTAAATGGGGGTCCATTCATTTACCAGATTTCTTGGTACCTCAAATGTATGTAAATAGAATCTTGTCCAAGTAACAAATGTCTTGGGTTTGTTTGCTGGATACAGTCGAACTCCAATGCTTGTTTCTTCATAACTGAACTGCTTAAGTGACTGTATATATATAAAGATATGTTTATGAATTAGGTATATTTTTGAAATAAAGAAAATGGCTGACAGAAAACTCTCTTGTTCTTATTGCCTGACTGATTACCAGCCTGTAAATTTATCTATAAATGTCATAATATGAGTGCATCTTGCAAAGCCATAAAGCCATGAAATGTGATTCAAACATGGAAATTCTGGCCAAGAGTTAAGGCACTGTTCAGCATGATTGCCTATCAAGTATATTTGTATATTGTGATATATTTAACCTATATAAGGTAGATGTTTGGAATTGTCCCTAATTATGATAAATATAAAACTTAACATCAATGTGCTAGCTCTGTAAACCAACCCAGTATAGGAACACATCATTCCTAAATTCTGAGACCTCTCTATGTTTTTTTTTGTATAAAAACAGCCCTGCATTCTTACTGGAAATACCAAAGTGCAAAGTGAGGTTTATGTAATTTATTTATAAATATATTAGATCTTAAGTTCTGGAGTTTGTCACAAGGACAGCAGGATTGGACTTTTTTTCTGAAAAAAAAATAAATTCTAAAAGAAAAGTGAGGAACAGATATTTAAATGATCACTAATCTTGGAAATACTGAGCAAAGTGAAGGGACATCTTTTAAAAAAATCATTATAATTGACAAAGTTAGTACACAATTCTACTTTTATACATGGTTCAATATTTATCCAGTCCTTTATGCACATTAATATGGTAAATACATTTTCCATAGATGAGTGAACCATTGTCTTACCAAAAGGTATTTAAGTGGCTAAAATGTTTCACCAGTCAGGAGAAACATTCTACCTGCATATTACCTTGTCTATCACATTAGGTATTTTGTAAGTTTGAATGAGATCATGTCTTATTCTTTGAAACACTAGAGAATGCAGACATTTTGCCCAATTGTTCTTGATTGGACAATCCTGTCATACTAGAAACAAGTCGAATGAACACTCATGGCACTCCCTCTATGCTGATGATACCTTTTGTGAGGAGAAAAAAAAACTGCACATGATACTCCAGTTGTGGTCTAACCAACTGCAATGAAGGCTTACATTCATTAGTTTTCCTAACAGCTTGCTGCACCTGCATGTTAGCCCTCAGTGATTATCAACAAGGATACCTAGGTCCCTTTTACATCTACGCTTTCCAAAGTTTTACCTGTTAAGAAACACTCTCTGCATCTATTTCCCCTACCAAAGTGGATGACTTCAGATTTTTCTACATTGCTCAGCAGAATCTTCGGTTCCCCCCGCAATTCCTTTCGAGTCTGCTATGAGGTCCCCCATGTGCAACTCCTGTCTTTGCTAGAATATGGACTGCATGGCCAGTGAAAAATTCAGGCTAATATATTTTAACAATCTTACTGATATTTTGTCTCTTGCCCTGGTATTGGACTGGAAATATGAATGAACCAATGGTAGAGCAGATAAAGATGAAGAAGCACATACAAAAAGAAATACTGTGCTCACAGTTTTTTTTTTCCAAAGTACAGGTTTAGCCAACTGTTTGCCTTGGAATTATACAGGCTAAGTTCTTTATTAGTGTGCATATGTTGAATCCATTTGTGTAAAATCCTTTTGTTTGCAGTTTAAATGCATGTTTTTAAACATTTGTAAGCTGGCATTTACAATACAGCAAGTCCTTGAAGTAGTTCAAGGTTGAATGAAACAAAATCTTTACAAATGGGTTTCTAATGTTGAATTCACATTGCTTTCAAATAAAGATTTGATTTTTACTTAGTGTTCATTTTAACACTGTAGTATACCATAACTTCTAATTGAAGTGAATATCAGTTCTTTCACATTAAACTTAAAATATGTACATCTTTAACTTCATTCGACAGCTGCTAAATTGTTTATCTGTAATGATGGCTGCAAATCTGTAAAATATCTTAATTCAGAATATTCGAGGAATAGATTAAGCCAAATATTTTTTCATTGTGGTGATACATGCTACAGCAATCCTCCAAGGTATAGTGCAAATAAAGTACAGAAAGCTCTCTGCATTTAATGTTTCTTGCATGGTTCTCCAGGGCATCTTTATCATAAATCTAGAGTGTCTGAAAAAAAACGAATCAGTTATTTGCAAGATAAAATATTGCAACATTTGTTTTACAAAAAGCGCCACAAATGAATTACATTACAATTGTATTCTGTTTAATATATCTTCATTATAGCAGGGAGAAACATCAGGTAGAAATGCAAACATGATCATTGTCCTTCAGTCCTACTGAAACAATATTGTAGATTTTTCTGGGTCTCTATCCAGATGTATTGTACTGTCTGTCAAGTATCGGAACAATTGTACAAGTCAGAGGTATATGTGCAAAACAACATGCCTGATATTTTTCTTCTAATGTAAATCCTAAAAAAGGCAGCTTCTTGTACAAATGGTGCATGCTGACCCACCCAGTTTTTCAATATTGTTTGCACCCGGGCAATCTTCCCTTTGTGGAACATTCTGCTTCTTTGCACATTGTTTAAATGCAGTGTTGGCAGACAGCAGTTCTCTGAATGTCGAGACTGATGTTGGATCCTGAACAATTATTGATTTATTTAGGTTTGCCCACACAAACCTATTCTTGATTCAAGCAATTTAAAATGCTCTAAGAGGTCAGTGAGCAGGCTGTGTTCCTGTTAATTATATAAACAGAAGATGGAAAATGGCATTATCCTATTGGACATGTATTTAAAGAAACTGTTCATGTGATGATAGACACCTGGTAGCATTTTTAATCATGTTTTTAAACTGATGTGAAGGATAGAAATGGAAATTAAGTCACGAGGGATATTAAATATTAACACAACTGGTGATTTTTCCATTAGTTAAATAATACTACAGTCTTAGTATGAGTAGGAATCAAAAAAAGTCTTGCATAGTAAATTTTTGATTAAAACATAACAACAATGCATTTAAAAATGTTTGAATTTGTTTTAAACTTTGGAATTTAAAATTTATATTCAGGTCCCCACTTTGTCCCCACTGACCTTGCCTATGTGGGGCTGTTTCTTGCAACAACACTGTCTGACAGAAGTTGACAATTATAATAGGAAAACTATTGTTTTTTCACTTCAAGGTTGGAATATGTCAGCAAACCAGGGCAACTGCACTTAGCAGACCACTTAGAAACTGAGATTGTTCTGAAAGATACAGATGAGAATTACTTTCACTAAATACAGATTCTTTAAAATTTTCTTCTTCAAAAGGCACAGAATCAGTCTTTGAATAGTTGAAGGTAGAAATAGATGGATTCCTGATAAGTAAGGGGTGAAAGGTAATTGGGGAGGGGTGGACGGGAAGAATGTGGGGCGATCAGATCCGCCATGACTTTTTTCAACCTTTATTAACCGACAACACGTTTTCTAGGGTCTGATGGCCTACTCCTGCTCCTAATTTATATGTTCATTTGGTTGTTTATCTGTATTTCCAAGGAGAGAGAGAGAAAACAATTTCTCTGCTGATAAGACTTATGTGATAAATGTCAATCTCATTAAGTATTTTTAGTTTTTAAATTATTATTTATTACCCCTAATTTTTTACAATATCATGTCTCTTCAGGATCTATTGTTTTATACATTTGAATAAGATTACCTCTTATTCTTCTAAACTCTAAATAGTGTAGGGGCCTGTTTTAGGATAAGCCCTTAATTCCATGAATAAATCGATTGAACCTTCTCTGAACTGCCCTTAATTAAATTGTATTCATTTTTCAAAGCCTTGCTCAGTACTGCAGTTGAGACCACACCAAGGCCTTGTAACAGCTGCAGATAAACCTCCCTATTCTTACATTCGATTTCCCGGCGTTAAATAACAATATTCTACTTGCACTCCCAACCACTTGGACTGCTTGAATATTAACATTTGTGATTGATTTACCAATACACCAGATGAAAGTTTAGGAGCAGATTTAGACCATTCGGCCTTTCATGCATGTTCTGCCATTTGATCTTGGATGATATATTTCTCAACTCCATTCTCTTGCCTTTTTCCCATAATCATTGATCCTCTTATTAATCAAGAACCAATCTATCTCAATGAAACTTAATGACATGGCTTCCACAGGCCGCTGAGGCAATGAATTCCATGGATTCACCATCCTCTGGTAGAAGAAATGCCTCCTCATCTCAGTTCTAATGGATCATCCATTCACTCTGAGGCCGTGCCCTCGGATCCTCGGTTCTTCTACTAGTGGAAACTTCTTCTACATGTCCACTCTATCCAGGCCTCTTATTATTCTTTAAGTTTCTACCAGAACCTCCCTCATCCTTCTAATTTCCATTGAGCTCAGATCCAGAGACCCTGGCGTACCACTGAATACCACTCAAATTTTTCTTCATTCAAATAGCATCTTGCTTTTCTATGCTTCCTACCAAAGAGGCCAAGTTCACATTTCCCACATTATACCCCATCCGCCAGCCTTTTTTTGCCTGCTCATTTAACTGGTCTAAACCCTTTAGAAGGCTCAATACCTCTCCTTCCTACCTATCTTGATGTCACCAATCTTGCAAGTCTGGTCGTCAATGATGTTAAGTAAGGCCAGGAAGCCTGAGTGATGAATGAAGTTCCATCAGTCCCTAGGCTGTTTTGAAGGAATGTAGTGAAGGTATATACCTAGAAGACGAACTGTTGTGCTGGGAGAAATATAGCTTCCTACAGAAGATGGGATCCCAATCCACCCATCTGTACTGTGATTTGTGACCTAGTTTCATTCATTCTTCTCACTAAAATTTCTCTGCATTTGAAATAAATTGGTTGAATTTTCCAGGAAGTTCTAAAATGTAATCCAGTGAATCAGATATTTTTAAAAAAATTGAAGTGGAATTTCTTCTTCTTTGGAGTTTACAGTATAAATAAATTGGCGAGATGACAAAGGATTTCCTTTTCTCAATGGCCGAGAAAATATCAGCCCTTGATCATTCTCACCAGCAATCCTTCATTGAAGTATCATGCTAGACTATTACATAGAACTAACAGCATAGAGACAGGCCATTTGGCCCAAATGGTCAATGCCATGAGCTTTGTTTCATATTGTTGCATCTCACCCCATCAGAATAGACTTTGATTTTTTTTTTCTGCCTCATGTATTATCTAGTTTGCTGATCTACACTATTCACCTCAACTACTTCTTGTCGTTAGACTTCCATATACATTAGCTAAAGTACAACCACCTAAATTCTCTGTTGGTTTTAATGAAACTACCTTAATTATGTGGCCTTAGGTTTTCATCTCCCCTACAAGTGGAAATATCTTCTCTAAGTCTAATCGATCAAACACCTCCTTCATTACAATGACCTTGGTTAAAACACAAGGATACCTGCACTGTGGAAAAGCTAGGAAAATGGGTTTCTTGTAAAGAAGTTAATTATCGATCATAGCTTGTAATCCATTGGTGTCATCCTGTCGGTTCCAGCACCATGGAGAAATGCTAAAAATATGATGAATGCTGTGTAGGTTTCAGTTATCCATCGTAACAGGAAATCCATCCATACAGTTCTGTTTGCTCCAGCAGCATGGAGAAACCATGGAAACATGAGGATTGTGAGAGAATTCTATTATCCATTCCAGCTGGAAATCTTTGGCAGTCACACTGGGGTGAGACCATTCACTTGCTTCATAAGTGGGGAAGGGATTTTGTCACCTCCTTTTTTAAACAGTGCCGTCATATTTGCTGTTTATCAATCTGCTGGAACTGCCCCAGAGTCCAGTGAATTTTGTAAAATTACCCCGAGTAAAAAGGAGGAGGTATGGCTCAGGTACAGGCAGCTAGGATCAAGGGAATCCCCTATTGGAAAAGAGCTTTACCCTGGCCAATATATGTCCCTCAACCACCATCACTTCATCACATTGCTTATTGTGCACAGTGTACATGGTGGCGGATGCACAATGTCTACTGGCATATGTCTATCAAAGATCTATCATTTAAGATTTGAGGTGAAGAAAGAGTTCTTCACTTGAAGAATCTTTGGAATTCTGACCCCAGAAGACTGCAATTGCTCAGTAACTGAGATATTGATAGATTTTTGGTCCTTCGGGAATTAAGGTCTTTGGGGATAACTTGAGAAAATGCAATTCATTTTATGATCATCAGTCATCATCATATTAATGGGTATAAGAGGCACCAGGGACCATATGAGCTACTCCAGTTTCTAATTCTTACGGTTCTTTTTTTCAGAATGGATTTAATAAATGTACCAATATCGCAGGGTCTCCAATAAGTCTCTTAAAGAAAGGCCTTGATTTTACATCTGTACCACTCAACTTTGAACAATGTCCCTGCCTGCAAAGTCCATGTTTTACATCCAGTTATAGCATGTTATTATCTTGATGCAGATATCACCTCCAATAAAAGAGTAAAAAAAGCAGTTGCATGTACCTAGGCCTTTAGCAAATTCAGGATGTTTTATGGGTCTTTACAGTCAGTGAGCTACTTTTGAAGAGAAATCATAAATAAATTAAGAGTGTAAATAATTCTAACATGAAGAGTGTCATGTAAAAATGATAAGTGTTCAATTTATACACGATGTGCTCCTGTAAACAGAAATGTATTATTTATTTTGTTTCTGGAGAAACTCTTCATGAGGAATATTCCTGATGAAAAGCTTTTGCCCGAAATGTCAATTTTCCTGCTTCTCAGATGCTGCCTGACCTGCTGTACTTTTCCAGCACCACTCTAATCTAGACTCTGGTTTCCAGCATCTGCACTCCTTGTTTTTACCTCCCTATTTTCCACTCCACTCACCACCTAACTTTGCCCAGTGAGCAAGCCAGTGGGTGGGTTTGAAACAGCTCAAGGGTTGGGCCAGTGAGACGGTAAACAAGAGAGGCAGCACGTGTTTGATGAGTGGAGTGGTGAGTAAAAGGGGTGGGGAGCAGTGATTGACAAACATCCAAAACAGGACAAAATCTGAAGCTGAGTGCATTAATAGAAACAGGCAACAGGTACGTTGTTTAACTTAAAACGAGATGGTGATGGAATTATGGGTGAGAGAGGTGATGGAGGTAATGAAAGCAGCCTTTAAAAATCTGGTGCCACAGGAATGCTGACTGGTTATGCAGTGAGTGCTTCCCTGTAGTTGCAGTGATACCACGCACATGTTTTAATTTTCAGCAGTTAGTTTTAGTGTGTGGAGGGATCAAATTTGGCCTGGACTCAGGAGAGATTCTCTCCTGCTCATCTCTGATGTTAAAGCCTTTGCATCCACCTGTGGAAGTAGATGGGTCTGTGGTTTAATGTTTCGTCTGAAAGATGGCACCTGTGATAGTCCCTCGTTACCACAGCTACATGCTGATCACATTTTTAAAATTTATGGGATGTCTATATAACTAGCTAAGCCAGCATTTGTTATCCATCTCTAATGATCTTGAAGAAGCTGATAGTGAGCTGCCTTTTGAACTACTACAGTTGTTGTAGTGCAGGTATTGCTCCAGTGCTCGGAGAAAGCAAGGGTCAGGATTTGGATCCAGCAACAGTAAAGGAACAGGAATATATTTCCAAATCAGGTTGGTGAGTGGCTTGGATGGGAACCTGCTGATGATGGGGTTCTCACATATCTGCTGTACTTGTCCTTCTAGATGGTAGCTATTGTGCATTTGGAAGGTGCTGTCTAAGGAGTGTTGGTGAATTGTTACAGACCAATTTGTATATGGTACACACTGTTGCTGCTGTAGTGGAGACAGTGAATGTTGATTAGGGTTGGTGTTGGTTAGGGTGCCAATCATGAAGGTTGCTATATCCTGAATGACTTTGAGCTTCTTAAGTGTTTTTGGCATGTTACTGATCCAAGCTGTTGGAGAGTATTTCATCACATTCCTGATTTGTGTCTTGTAAACTATGGATTTGCTTTGGGGAATAAAGATAAATTACTCATTATAGAACTTCTAGCCTCTGATTTGCTCTTGTAGCCACAGTATTTATATAGCTGGCCTACTGCAGTTTCTGCTCATTGGTAATCCCCATTATGTTGATTTCGGGGAATTCAGTGATGGTAATACCATTGAATGTCAGGGGATGATAGTTGGGGTCACTCTTACTGAAGATGATCATTGTCTGGCACTTGCGTGACATAAATGTTAATTGCCACTTTTCACCCCAAACTTGAATGTTGTCCAGGTTTTATTGCATCTGGACTTAGCCTACTTCAGTGTCTGAGAAGTGGCAAATGATGTTGAACAATGTACAATCACAGTGAAATCCTCACTTCTGACCTTACGTGTTGGAGCAGTGATCATTGGTGCAACAAGTGAAGATATTTGGGCCTAGCATACTACATTGAGGAACTCCAGCAGTGAGAAATAACTGCCCTCCAACAATCACAACAATCTTGTTTGGTGAAGCCACTTTTGGGGTACTATGTACAATTCTGCTTGCCCTGCTATGGGAAGGATATTATTAGCCTGGAGAGGGTGTAGAAACGATTTACCGGAATGTTGCCTGGACTGGAGATTTTGTGTTATAAGGAGATGCTGGATTGGCTGGGGCTTTTTTCACTGGAGTATGGGAGGTTGAGAGGGGAACTTATAAAATCATGAGGGACATAGATAAGGTGACTAACAAAGGTCTTTTCTCTAGGGTAGGGGAGTTCAAAACTAGGAGGGCATATTCCTAAGTTGAGAGGAGAAAGATTTAAAAGGGACCTGGGGGACATCTTTTTTCATACAGAGATTGTTTGTATGTGGAATGAACTGCAAGAGGAAGTGGTAGATGCTGGTACATGTTGAATATTTCAAAGACATACGAATAAGTACGAGAATAAGAAAGGTTTTGAGTGATATAGGTCAAACCCAAGCAAGTGAGAGTAGTTTAGTTTGGTTGGAATGGATGAGTTGGACCAAAGGGTCTGTTTCCATGCTGCATCACTCAATGACTCTATGGGTGGAGGGATATTCAGTATAGAGTTTCCCTCTGATTTCCATTGATTTCAGTTTTGATTATTTTCTTGATTCCATGCAGTCAAATGATGTGTTGATGTTAAGGGTAACTATCCTCACTTCCCCAGTTAAGTTCCACTTTTGACCATGTCTAGACCAATTCTATAATGAGGTTAGGAGTGAGTGGCCTTTGTGGAACCCATCCTGAGCAAAAGTTATGTTATTATTGTGTTATGTTATTATTGTATGTTATTATTGTGCAAATGTTGCTTGTTAGCCCTTTGATTAACAACAAAAACGGCAAAGAATTAATTTTACTATTGAACTGAACTTCACTGAAGTGGAATCAGGAAGCACTTTTTTTTACAAAAATGTTTTGTGAAAATCTGGAACTCTCTTTCTCCAAAAGGCTGTAGATGCTGGTAGACAATTCAAAGCTTTCAACACCAGTCTGGTTTTGATGGGCTAATTGGGTCTCTGCCCCATTATGATTTTATGACTGAGAAATGTAGTTATCAACTGGACTCACCATATAAATACAGTGGCAACAAGAGCAGGTCAGAAGTTAGGAATTCTGCAGTGAATAGCTCACCTCCTGACTCCCCAATGCCAGTCCAACATCTACAAGGCACAAGTCAGGAGTGTGATGCAATACTCTCCACTTGCCTGGATGACTGCACCTCCAACAACACTAATGGAACTTGACACCATTCAGGACAAAGCAGTCCACATGATTGACACCACATCCAGAAGCATCCACTCCCTCCACCCCTGACACTCAGTAACAACATTGTGCACTATCTTCAAGGACAACTGCAGAAATCTGCCAAAGATTCTTAGAGAACACCTTCCAATGCCACGACCACTTCCTTGAAGGACAAGGGCAGCAGATACTTTGGAACACCATCACCTGCAAGTTTCCTGACAAACCACTCATCATCGTGACTTGGAATTATATCACCATTCCTTCACTGTCGCTGGGTCAGAATCCTAGAATTCCCTCCCTAATCGCATCATGGGTCTACCTAGAACACATGGACTTCAACAGTTCGAGAAGGCACCTCACCATCACCTTCTCAAGGGCAACTAGGGATGGGCAAATAAATGCAATGACACCCACGTCCCACAACAAAATTTAAAAAAAATTCTGAGGTAAGAATATTAATGAAGATAGAGCAAAGAGAGTGTAAATGGATTCAATGTACAGGTCAACCACGATTTAATGGAGTGGCAGAACAAGGTTTATTCCTGGGGGATTCCTTGACCTCCTCTCACAAGCTGCTTTTGGACAATAGACATGCTCATGGTCATGATGCACCACCTTCTCACAACCAATTGAACATGAATATAAACTTCAATACTCAATTGAATGATTGTTGAGAATAACAAAACAACCATTTTCTTTCTCCATCTCCAGCATTTTGATAGTTATCAAAGTATTCAAAGAAAACAAACACAGGAAATAATGTCTATTGTCCCTGTCATTGGTTGTAGTTTTGTCCTGGAGAACAGCCTTTACATTCTGGAGATTCCCTGGGAACCCTGAAGATTTGATAACCTTTATGAAGCTGTCTGCTTGTCTCTTTCCACCATTCTATTTCCTAACAGTGACAAGTTTTTCAACATCTCTTTGAGAGGCTAGAAATAAATTTCATTGTGTAAATGCTGAAAAGTTGCAAAAATTCAAAAAGATAGTACCAAAATATTCAAGCTGGTCGCAAAGCAGTTTGGGTACAGGAGATGTTGCCAGTCCCCTGCTTATATTCCTTGATATTGAGAAACATGGTACAGTCGGTATTCAACACCATTATAATAGGAAAGGTGAACTCTAATTCTATATGTTAAGGAATTTATATGGCTGCAAAGACTCCAGCACAAATCAATTCATCACTCATGCCACTGGTGAAACTATCACTGTCTGTCATATGAATTGTCTTCTTGTGGGCGATGTTGAAAACGGAAGTGTTTCAGAATATATTTATTATTGTTCAGTCATTCAGAATGTGCTTTTTTTTGTGTAATGGCGTTTTTTTATGAAAGATCCTATCCTGCTGAGGCCAGGACGCTGGGATACAATTATGATTCCAGATATTTGAAAGTATATTCAACACTTTCCTATATTTATGGCTGTACCTTGTAACTATTCTGTTAGCAAGCCGTTTGCACGTTTGAAATAACTCACTGATCAACTGGGATGCAGGATTCCAACACCGAACTGCAGAAATAAGTTACTTGCAAGTGCTGTTTAACTCTGGGCACGGAGACAGATGATGGATGGGAAGTAGAAAAATAATTTGTATTTGCGAAAATGCGGTGGGGCAGGGGATTACTGTGAAAAGATAGACATTGTGGGGATAATTTCTGTCGGTCCTCCTGACTCCACAGAAACAAATTTTTACAAACCTCTTTCTTTTTAACTTATTCCTGAGTGGGCTGCAGCAATCTCATTGGGGACTGCGTGGGGCCAACTATCTGAATAAGACAGACTCTTCACTCATTGACATTTCAGAATTATATTGTTGTTCAATTGATCCAATTGATTTGAATGGGCTTTGGATACTGCTGTTTCCAACAAATGCCTGGGAAGTTTGTTTCAAGAAGCTCCCAAAATGGAGGCACTGGGCTTTTGATAGACAAGGGTCGATATGTGCAATGATCACAGTTTCCAAACAGCCCCCCACCGTGCCACCCCAGCAGGGAGATGGAAAGTTAGCCAGGATGTTGGTTAAGTATGTACAACTTATTTACCTACAGTGATTGATTTTCCTTTAGAATGAATCTATATAATGTTGTCAAGAGGACAGTATTTTTCAACTTCATATGAAGTGAAGCCCACTGAAATATCATGTGAAATTCTCATGTGGATGTCAGTGGGAGAGGTCAGATGCCCTTTGGGACAGTTACAGGTGCATATCAATGTTTGTCGAATGTTCATCATTTTGTTGGAACTACTAAACTCATTGGAACTGTTATCAGAGCTGTCAAAAGGAGCACCCCCGAGGCTCCCAGCCTCATTCTTGATGAAGGGCTTTTGCCCGAAATGTCAATTTTCCTGCTGCTTGGATGCTGCCTGACCTGCTGTGCTTTTCCAGCACCACACTCACGACTCTAATCTTCAGCATCTGCAGTCCTCACTTTTTTGCCTTGTTAAACGGAGCTGTCAAGGCATTCAAGATTCCTGCCCTTCTAATATTTGGAAATCTGTCAGCGATGTTACAACAATCAATACTTTCTAGCAATCACACTATCAGTTGACATAAGCCTCAGGGTTATCATTAAAGGGTCAGTGCTGTGTGATTGCTTTAATAATATTTCATTATCACAGTGGGGGTGGTGTTCATAGGTTAGTATGAGTTGACAGAAGGTTGGAATGGAGGCTATGAAGGGTCATGGGAGTGTAGGGAGTGGAACATCGGTTAGTCAGAACAACATGAGGGGCTATGGGTGTTTGGAATTAAGGCATTAGATAGAATGTGCTCATGTGAGGATGTAAGGGGTTGCGAATGGTGAGAGCTGGATGGCTATTGTTTGGCTCTTGCCACTTTTTTGGAAAATATTTCACCAAGGCAGGCTTTCTGCCCCGTCTGCTTCTGCATTCTATATCTTCCACATTCTCTTTCCAGGTCATTTGCCATTTCTGTTACTTTCACCATCCCACTCCCAACCCTCCCACATTCCACAATGAAAATTCCAATTTCCAGGATGCTTTGTGCCAAGGCTGAAGGTATATCCAAAAATTGTGAGAAGGCTTCAATGATTTTCAATTCATGTTCATGGGAATCAAGGCTATAGCTTGCCATATGCCATCCCTGAGGGGGTAAGGTTCTCAATAGGAGTGCACATGCAGGATTGCACATATCAGTGGGAGAGTTCAAGTGCACTTTGGGTCAGTTAAAGGTGCATATCAACATTCACCATTTCGTTGGAACTATTAAACTTATTGGAACTGTTAACAGAGCTGTCAAAAGGAGCACCCCTGAGGCTCCCAGCCTCATTCCTGATGAAGTGCATTTGCCTGAACTGTCAGTTTTCCTGCTGCTTGGCTCCTTTATTGTCCATGTGAAAACTTTCCTGGATTAACCAAAATACCTGCTGGACGGACTGGAGACAATTGGATAAAATTTCATTTTAAATGCTGGGCATTAATTCAATGAAGCAAATTTGCTGCCGATTGTAGAATTCTTCCTATTTTTACACAGCTAAAATCAATAGGTTGAGCGTTGCAACGTTCCTACAAATGGGCAAATTTCATCAGAGTATCCTAAGTAGTTTAACAAATGAAATATAAGTCTCAATCTTGTTTTGACAAAATTCTGATGAGCTTTCTATTGTGTTGAATGTGAAGCACGATTATCATTAAAATATATACTTTTATTGATCAGGATGAAAGATATTATTTAAGTTAGCAAACACCACCTTAAGCCACTGCTTAGATTAAGAAACACATTGGTTGAATTTGGGATGAAGCTTCTTCACTTGGTATATTTTAACTCCAGCCTCAGGAGACCAGTCTGAGCAATACCAGTGTGACATTTCCATTTTTCACGTCAGATATTTAATAGTTTCTCTTGAACGGGACCAACAATTTACTGCCATTTAATCTTGAGTTATGAGCAATTTTGCTCTGTTGATGCATCCCCACTGGGCATGAAGACATTACTCCCATGAATATCAGCGCAATCTAAACCCAGGTTTACAGTTTTCTAGTTCAGTCTGTTATTTAAAGCATATCTTTCCCAGCAATTCTACTGCCACTGCAAAGTGAAATTGTGCATTCTTCTGGAATAGATGTCCATATAAATTGTTTGAATTGAAATCGATAATCCCCACCTTATATATTGCTAAAATAGATTGTTAGCTCCTCATACAGGAATCAACCTTGTTATAAATCACAAAATATCACATTCATGTTGGAAGTGTAATAGTATAACCATTTATTTAACAAAAGAGCACAGATGGTCGGTGGGATGTCGAACATCACCAAAACAGATTAACTGGTCACTTTGTCATTTGTAGCAACTTGCTGTGCATAATTGACTGTTATGTTTGCCTCAATTATAATGAAACAACTCAAAAATGATTCATTTGCTGTGAAGCACTTTGGATGCTGTGAGCATATGAAAGATGTTCTATAAATATTACTTCCTTTCGTTTTCTGCATTCAGTTCAAATGTAAATCCCCAAATCCCATTTATCGTCTTATCTACGCAACACTTTAATGAATAGTGTATCAAACTTCCTTTTTTCCTCTTTGATTTGGAAAAAAAGTCATTCATTATTGTTTATTTTCATAGTAAAATAGGAGGTCATGTATTTTTGCTATGTTAAGTTGAAAATGTCATATTTTCTTTCTCTTTTAATAAGGCTATAAATCACAAACTGGTTTTAGAACACTGGGGCAGAATTGTGGTTGCACTGTGGGCAGGGCAGGGACATGGAATGGTCAGGACAAGAGGTGTTTCCTGAAGTCATTCCCACTATGATTCCACCTTATGGCCATTTTCCTAATGGCTTGTTCATGCCAAATACTGCAGCCCCCTGCAGGACGTAGCCAGAATAAAATAATCTTATAGTCTTTTAAAGGACATTGATGGAACAGTTATCGAGGTCTTAGATTGCCTGGTGATCAATCCTAACTGCTTCAGTTCCCCATAGTAGACTTAACAACTGTTTATCCAGATGCTTATGGCTGGTAGTAATCACTTACATGAACAAGACAGCTATGAATTTATATTTCCATCTCCTAATGCAGTGACTCAATGGAGTGAAGCCTAATTTCCTCTGAATAAGCAGTTGCCTGGTGATGGGGATTGCCTGCCTGTTATAGAACCTGTTGCACGATCAGTCCATTGATTCCAAGGAAAATCAGGTAGTCAGCGATCCACTCTGCCAGTTTATTACGCATGCAATGAAGATCATTGACAGTGAAAATCCTAAACAAATCCAAGGTGAAAGCACTTTCAGCTATCTTGGTCAAATCTGCTGAAATTCTCTCTTTAAACCATTCCTACTTTTTAAATTGCCTTTCAAAGCCTCCCTGCAACCACGCTTATTGGGTGCTTGTCCCAAATTGGTAACGTCCCTCCTTCTGGGCCAAAAGGCTTGGGTTCAAGAAGCACTTTAGATGCTGTGAGTGTATGAAAGATGCTCTATAAATCCTACTTTCTTTTCATTTTCAGCATTTAGTTCAAAGACCTAGGTTCAAGGTGCACCTATTCCAGAGTGTCACAAGATATTTGGACAGGTTGATTAAAAATATCTTTAACTGAGCTCCTGGACTGTACTTTATTTAAAAGTGTTAAGTGGTCAATATGGGATCTTAATTAGCAACAGTCATTTAACTTTTGTTTGGTGCAAATAATCATCTTAATAAAGGAGTTAAAGGTTATGCTAATAACCGGTGGTTGAATGGTCACTAAGAGACTGACTGACAATTGCTTAAACTGTTATTGCTCGCTGAAGATGTTTCCTGGCATCTTGCTGGATAGCACTCCAAATACTGTCAAGCTGAATAGGAGTAATCAAATCATTCAAGGTTTCAAGCACTACTTGAAGCCATACTCAATCTTTGATGTTCACCTGCTGCTGGCGATCAACTAATTACTGCGATTGAAGAGAAATTTTGAACCATATAATAAAACATCTTGGAATATTTGTCAAGACTCCATTAATACTTTGCCAATATTTATTCAATTGTTTTTCTTTGGATTTCATTTAACAGGAGTGAGAGCTTTATTATTGCGCAATATTGGACACTCCCAATAGCTTTTCCAAACTTTAAACTCTAGGAACTACCAAACCTATCTATAATCACAGCAATCTCCAGTAGCAATCAGTCAGCAGGTTGCCATACAGCTGGTAGGCTTTTAATGATCTCTTCAAGTGGTACTGGTGAATGATCCTCCTTGCTGCTGAATACGTATTCGTCCAGGATGAAGAGCCA
Organism: Chiloscyllium plagiosum; assembly: GCF_004010195.1. NCBI lineage: Eukaryota > Metazoa > Chordata > Chondrichthyes > Orectolobiformes > Hemiscylliidae > Chiloscyllium > Chiloscyllium plagiosum. Next base: position 21,781,329 of record NC_057731.1, on the reverse strand, counting down.
GCATGAGCTGGAATATTGAGTCCTAAGGTGACAACGCTGGAATCAAACAGCCTGTGGCATGACAGTGTGCCTAGCTACTTTGCACACACCATGAGCTAATCACTTACATGTGACCTAGACATTATTTTGGAACTGAATTGCATTTTCTGGGCATCTTCACCATCACAACATGGTGTATAAATAGCAAACGTGTCTGAACTTAGTGATAAAACATGACTTTTAACAAAGGTTTCTTCGGTAGCAATGTCATCACTATATCATCTTTGTTTACCATTGTTTCTAGTTTTGCAGACATTGGAAAGTGGCCCTTGTCATTTGCTACACTTCAGAAATATATATGTAAAAACAATTCTAAGAGTGGTCAATCCTGAGCTAATGCATTAATCAGGGTTTTTTTTTGCTAATACTTACAACACAGATGTTTAGACCTTCCAAAATGTGCGTTCTTAGGACAGGAAACGTTTCCTGTTACTTTTGCATCTAAGAATTGTTATCTGTTCAATATTTAGTATCTAAGAGTAATTTTTTTTAAACTACTGTGCTATGTAGGTTATATGCTGTGTGGGTTGAGTTTAATGGCAGTGGTCCTGATGTGCAACCCTGCTGTGGGCATTTCGGGGAACCTCAAAGCAACTACACTTCAATTGATACCAAGAAATCGATTTAAATGTTACATGTGAAAAAGGCACTGAACTCACTGCAACAGAAACAAACATTTCTAAGGTCTCATATAAATTTAAAATGTAATTCCTAGTGTCCATGGTGCACCCAAGATGAAGATGCAATTAACGGCTGAGGTTTCCTGTTGTCAGCATCTTCTCCTTCAGAAATGACCAAATAAAATTTAATGAAGTATGGGCACTAAGAATGGGCAGAATCTTTTGAGGTTTTGAGTGACATGGGCTGTGGAGAGATGAACAGTAAAACTGAGTGACATGTTCGGTGGGCCCGATTTCAGCATTAAAATCATCTTGCCACATTTTGTACAGTTTTCTAAGTGGTTAGGGAAGATTTTCAAAAAGCAATGATGAGCTCCCAATTGCTACTCAGAGCTTGATAAGATTCTGCCCTTGAAAATCAGCATGGATTCTTGGCTCAGCCAGATGCACCCCACAGCCGTGGACTTTGGCACCTGACATGTTCCAGTCTATAGGAACCCTCATGGCACATGTTCACTCAACTTATAGGGCCCTTCTGCACTTCAGTTAATGATCTTGGGCTGCACTAGTAACTGGTATAGAGTCATACAAACTGGAAACAGACCCTTTGGTCCTACCAGTCCATGCTGAATATAATCCCAAATTAAACTAGTCCCACCTGCCTGCTCCTAATCCATTTCCCTCCGAGCCTTTCCTATTCTCTATCCAAATGTCTATAGAATGTTGTGATTGTACCCGCACCCACCACTTCCTCAGGAAGTTCATTCCACCTGTGAACCACCCTCTGTGTAAAAGATTTGCCTCTTATATCTTTTTTAAATCTCTTTCCTCTCACCTTAAAAATGCACCCTCTAGTCTTGAAATCCCCATCCTTGGGAAAACACAACTACCATTAACTCTATCGGCACCTCGTTATTTTATAAACTTCTATCAGATCGCCTCTTAACCTCCTACGTTCCAGTAAAAACAGTCCCAGCCTTTCTGTACAACTCAAACTCATACCTGGCAACATCCTGGTAAATCTCTTCTGAACCCTCTCCAGCTTGATAATATCCAGAAGTATTCCAGAAGAGGCCTCACCAATGTCTTGTACAACCTCAACATGATTTCCCAACTCCAATACTCAAAGGACTGAGCAATGAAGACAAGGGTGGTGAATGCCTTTCGAACCACCCTATTTATATGTGATGCAAACTTCAAAGTTTGCATCACCCTAGGTCTCTCTGTTCTACAAACACTAACCAAGACCCTACCACTAATTGTATAAGCCCTACCCTTCTTTGTTGTACCAAAACGTAATACTGTGCATTTATCCAGATTGAACACCATCTGCCATTGTTCAGCCCATTGACTCATTTGATCAAATCTGTTTGTAATCTTAGAAAACTGTCTTCACTGCCTACTATTCCATCACTTTTGGTGTTGTCCACAAACTTAATAACTATGCCTTCTATATTCTCATTGAAATCATTTGTATAAATGACAAACAAAAGAGCCCAGAGCTGACCCCTGTGGAACACCACTGGTCACAGGCCTCCAATCTGAAAAGCAACCCTCCACCATTATGCTCTGTCTCCTGCTGTTAAGCCAATTATATATCAATTGGCACGATTTCGCTGAATCCCATGTGACCCAACTTTACTGATTAGTCTACCATGCGGAACATTGCCAAAGGCTTTACTAAAACCCAAATAAATAATGATTACTGCTGTACCATCATCAATCTTTTTGGTAGCTTCCTCAAACATCTCAATCAAGTTTGTGAGACTTGATTTTCCTCACACAAAACCAGGCTGACTGTCCCTAATCCTTTCTTTTATAATCACCTTCAACGATTTACCCACAACCGAGGTCAGGCTCACAGGTCTATAGTTCCCCAGTTTCTCCTTACAACCTTTCTTAAACAAAGGTACAACATTAGCCACCCCCTAGTCTTCAGGCACCTCACCCATCATTATAGATGATGCAAATATCTCTGCAAGGTGTCTCATAATTCCATCTCTTACTTCCCATAATGTTCTGGAATATATTAGATCAGGTTCCGGTGATTCACCCACATTTACATTCTCTAAAACCTCCTGAACTTCCTCTTCTGTAATGTGAACTGTTTTTAAAGCATCAAAGTTTATTTCTGTGTCTCATTGTAATGCTGCAGCAAGAACACTGCACAGTTCACAGTACCCGGTTCATGGACTGGACAAAACAGCATCTTTGAGCTCTTTGTTCACTGTCGGAGTGCTCACTCGCTTTGAGTCTACCTGGATGCTCACAGGATCCCTGCATTAAATATCACACAACGCTCAGTCCAACACCAGCACCTCCTCATCATCCCTGCATTGCATTTCCTTGCCTTGCCTTGCCTTTTTGCATGGCGCTTCCTCAACTGGAGATACTGGTCTCACATTACTGCTGTCTTGCTGTGCCGTTTAGCACAGGCACAAAACCATGAAACTTTTCACATCTCAGCAGACCTCAGTCCAGTTAAGGGGAAAGGTACCAGAACAGAAAGTCAATGGTCGCCTCTGATACTGGTTCAGGGACTTAGACGCAGTTAGTCAGTCACTTAGGACAGAAAAAGTCAGGATGCTGTCTGCATAGGGGTGAGGAGGAAAATGTCAGGCAACACACTACCCATCCTCACTCCTTCTGTCCAATTGTAGGCTGTTTTCCTCCTGGAATGGGATAGAGGTAGATTTTGGGCAAGAGTTGAAAGTGGTTAGCATTATCATGGGTTTTAGTGCAGATGGGAAGCTGTCCCGAGCAAAGGAGTAGGCAGCGCAGAGGGCATCCAGAGTTGGTGCTCTTTGGCGTTGATGTCATGGAAGTGAGTGAGGTACGATGTTCCAGGAAATAGTGAAAATGGTAGCTTTGGTGGAAGGTGGCTGCAGTGGTAGAGAGAGTGTGGAGTATTGGAGAGATGAATGGGAGGGAGAATTTCCCCAGATGGATGAGATCACTCCATGATGGGTGGCACCTTTGGATCAGGTTGGCGTGGCCTGTAGTCATGGCCTTTACTGCTGATCTGGAGGGGGTGAGGAAATCCCACTTGTGCAACTCCTTGTCCAACAGGACATCCAGAGCCGAGCCCACAAAGCAGGGCATCGATATTCCTCCTGTATCCCACGTCCAGGGAAAATGTTAGGAACAGAATAGAGTAGCTCCAGACCGATGGTATCAGTCTGGATGCACAACAGTTCTTTAAATACAGTGCTGGTGCTGGGGTGGACAGTCATTTTCTGGATCTCTAATGAGTGGCAAGTTGCTCTGGGAGTGAAGCACAGTAAAATGGAACAGAAAACTGATATGATACCTGCCTTAAGTGCTAAAATGCAAATTAATGCAGTGAGTTTCGTAAGACATGGTGAAAACACCCATTCAGCCTCACAGTGAGAATTACTCCATCAAACCCGATGTGATGTATACTTAGCCAAAAAGTCTATACAATTCAACCCACTGCGTGAGAACAATAAAATATTTTTGGAATAGCCGATTATAAATATTACTAAATATATACAATAATTAGTTAGGAATTAACAATAACCTAAACAGGAATTTATCACTGCCATTTTATAAGCTGATGTAATTGTGTGATTTATTTCTCATATTGTTTACAGCAACATCCTTTCAAGCCTCCTTGAATGGAATTACTTTCTCATGTACAATTGCATTCATAAACGGTTGTCGGCCAATGGTCTCTAGGGGTAGATATTCGCTCATTTCAGTTTTCATTGGTACATACATTGATGTCAAATGGGAAAGTGTGGCTGAACTGTCAGCTTCTCTACAGGCTGTAAAACCAGAAAGGTTGAATCTACATGGAGGTTCTTCTGCTCACCTACTGTAGCATTTGTGAAACTTTGTAAAAATGCTGTAAACAATATTTTGACAGATAAATGGGAAAACCCTTGAAATTTATCCCCAAATGTCAGCTTGCACTCTTCAGCAGGGATGTCAAACCAGTCAGAGAAGAGCAATGGCTTTATCAATTCCCTCTCTGATAACTTCTCTGCAAGCCACATATGTACAGAGTTATGACGAACATCTGTGCCCAGAGTATGACAGGATAAAGCACAAAGCCAGGGAAAAATCATGAATAAATTCTTTCATTCATTTTTCTGAGCCCTTACAGAGCAGACTGAAAAACATACAGAACAGCATTCTGCGGAAACCATGTAGTAATGGCGTTAACTAGCAAATCTCGTACTTCCATCATAGAGTCATGTTGCAAGACATACACATCCTTAGCAGGGCAGAGAAGCTCCTTTGCCTTACTCCTTACCCTGTTTTAAATTGAATAGGAAGACAAGATTACATAGTCTGGTTCAATCAGAATCCAGTAGTCGGGTGGAGGCTGAAGTCAGTGGTAAAGGGGAGAACTTTATTGTGGAATAGAAAAGCATTGGCTTTGGTCTTTTGACGTATACATTATATTTTGACTAATTATGATTTGATGGAATGTAAAAAGTTTGACAGCTCAAAAGGCATTGAAGGTGAAGCAAGTGGAGCATAAATACTGTTTGGTATCATTAGCATACACTTGAAGCTGGACCAGTGATGCATTTGAAGGGCAGCAGATCGATGACAAAGAAGAAGGGGAGGAGGAAGCTACATTTTTAATCATTTACATTTGGCTCACAGAGATACTAACATAGTTTTAATGTCACTGGACTAGTCAGGCAGAGACTTGGACGAGTGTCTGATGGTAGTGGTTCAAATTCCACCCTAGTAGCTGTTTGAATGATAAAGTGACTCTCAGTAATGATGACCATGAAACTATCAACACTAGTTATTAAACCCATTGGGTTTAGCACTTCAGGGAAATATGTCTGTCATCCTTATCGGTGTGGACTGTATGTGACTCCAACGCACACAATGTGGTCGACTCTTATCTGCCCCCTGAGATGGCTCAGTTAGCCATTTAATTCAAGTGCATGAACAACAAATGCAGGTCCTGTCAGTGATTCTGACATCCCATGGAAGGTTAGAGTATAAAAGACCATCTATAGATGATTATGTCATACTGAGAAATGAAGTCCTTCTTAGAAATACACGAGCTGTTTTACGACTGGAATGCTTAATCTCATCCAGTGTCAGTTCCATGGAGAGAGCAGATTGGGAAAAATGTCTGTATCACACATCCATACAGTGAGTGCTGCTCATTGGGGATGTTGTGTAAGGTTGATCTAATTGTCTTGGTGTTGAAGCTGGGCTGAGAGATTTGAGCAGGATTTTTGTGAGAGGTAAGCAGAGAACAGAGGAAGAAAGCATTTTTGAGAACATTAAGAGAGGAAAAGGCATTCAAAGATGGAGTGTTACTTCATAGAAACAGATGAGTTGAGGGTGGATGAAGTGGATGCTGACAGCTGTAATTATGGTGGGGCTGATATTGTGGTACAGTGTGGAGGAGGTTGATTTGATGCCAACAATGCCATTGTTGATTTTAGTTTGAAAAATAGAATCTGTTCTTTAGTTATTTCTGAACATATAGAGAATTCTTCAGTTTCATTATTGTTGAGTGTTTGTGGAAACATGACCGGTCCATTGTGGAATCTTACATATTAACTCTTTGAATGAAAATTGACTTTGTTATGCCCTATTTTCTTTTGATTGTATTGTCATCATAATGAGGAAATTTGTAATATTTAATATTTTGCTTCTACGTTTTCTGTCATTGACTATTTGTGAAACTTTGTACTGATTCTGCTGAAAGCTGATGCACAAGACTCACACTGTTCCCAAGAATTAATCAATACTAAGTGAATTGGAAAACCCTCCATGGTCTGAATTTTATTGCCAAATGTATAAAATCCCATCTTCAATGTGTTCATGTACAGCAGAAAAACTGAAATTATGCACATGGCGTGCCTAAAAAACAATTTTCACTTTCTGTCTAGATTTTCTGGAAAATTTTAATCTGATTACAATAGGTAACAAGATCCCTGCAGAATGTTGAATATTGAATGATATTGATCTGCTGGTTGTAGCAGAAAAATAACCTTTGAATGCTAGGAGCTGATTCTGATCCATCCTATGTCCATAGCATTCGGGACACAATGAACCAAGTAAAGACTATGATTCAGTGGTTTCACGTATGTCGCATATTCTGGGGTTAATTTTTTTGGCTAACTCTCATTCCACTTACACTAATTATGAGGGACTAGGGAGAGTTAAATCATTGAAAATAATGCATTGCAGACAAATTGTATGCTGACCTTTCACCTGGAGGTAGTACAATAAGGGAAATCTGTAATCTGTCTAAAATATCTGTGGAATTGTTGATGCATTTTAAGAATCTTTGAAAAGGACTTTGGAAAGAAGTTTTCAAAAATTGTAAATGGACCAATTGTGATTTTCTTTGATAATTAAAATAATCACACATTTGACCAGGTGCAGTCTGAACAAGAAAGATATTTAGAGACAATGAAGTCATAAGACTGGGAAACAAGAACGGGCTATAAGCTGGGGAGTGAAAGTGATTAGTTCCTTCTTGCACATACAAAGAGAAAGCAGATATATACAAAAAGTAGAACAAAAAGAGCTCTTGTGAGGAGATGAAGCAAACCACTTTAAGGAAGTCATAAGTTTTTCTGATTGCAAGAAGACAGACAACAGGACTCGGAGATGCTGTGGCAGTTGTCCAAAAGGTCTTTGCTGAAACATGTAAAAGTTTGAAGACATTTTCTTCGTATTTGTGTACTTTTCTGGTATTTAGATAATTTTAAAATGCTTAAAATAGTGCCTACATATTTCCCCAAAGTTTACATAGCTTCTGGCAATTCATATTTGTCTTCCTGGGTGTCCTTGAAGCAATTCTTCTCTCCCTAAATGAGGGAAGAACAGCAACAGGAAGAAGGAACAAGCAGTTCTATAGCTTCTGGAAATACAACTTGTGGGATTCACGTTGAAGGGAATCTTTACTTTCCCAGCAAAATGTCTAGCCCCAGGATAAGCAATTCTCTGAAAAGTAGCACATAATAAGGCAGTGCCTCTCTACAAAGGCTGTTACAATGCTGTTATCTTGAGGCCTTCAACTAATCACCACAGCATTGCCAGTTCCAGTCAAGAGCACTGCAACTCTGAACTTCTTTGCCTCAGGCCCCTTCCAGATTGCAAAACTTGAATCAGTAAAATAAAAGTCTATGGTTCATGCTTGTATTGAACTGCTGACTGAAGCTTTGTTTCCTGGAACAAGCAGATTATATTTTTTCTGTGGACACACCGTGGTAGAGTAAGGCTCTGAGTTTGATTACATTGTAGAGGCCCCACATCCAGAGTTTCAATGACTGCAGCCATGTCACCTGAAATTCTTTCATAAGATCTCAAAAGCTATTCCTTTGTTACTGTGATATTGCTGTGTGATCACCAGCAGAGCTGCATGTAGCTCTGTGCCTTTTTTTTTATCAACTATCATGACAGTCTTGTATTCTGTCAATCTTCCAGTTCCCCACTCTGACTCTGAATGACAAGTGAAAGACTGGATGCTCAGGGCCAGAGACTGTCCTTTGCACATTCAGCTTATGATTCCTCTCAGAAAGCCACATTCAGCAGCCAAACACCATTACACTCAGATCCATGGATTGACTACAGCCCTTACGAAGAAGGTTATTGAAGTCCTCAAGCCAGATCTTTCCCTTCCTTGACACATTTCAAGGTTTGAAAATTGTTATGGACCCCGCGGTGGAACCATTAGTATGGGAGGACAAGTGTATAACTGCTATAACCTTGTCAGCTCCACAGCTATTGATGCCTCAGAGCTCACGATCCAAAATTTCAGCTTGTGATTCCCTTTACGGTCCTGATGCTGACTTTAGGACACCCTGTCTCAAGCAATTTAAGCACTGTCCATTCAATCTCCTGACCAATTACATGATGAATATCGAGCTCAGAGCCTGCATCCCCTAATGTGAGCATCCAGAGGGATGCTGTCTTTAGATTAGATTAGATTACTTTACAGTGTCCTTGCAGATTCCTACAATGAAGGCTCAATTAAGATATTTGTGTGCTTCGTTATTGACAGCTGAATGCTGAAGGTCTGTGTGAGAACTTTACGCAAGTTGGTAGTGGGTTGTTCCACGCTCTTCAACATGTGGCAGCAGTTTGTTGACTGGTAGTCTATTTCTTTCAGCATTTGCCTTTAAAGATTTTACCTCTAAGGTCTGGAGCTCTGTCATTTTCAGCAGAGCTAGATTCTGAGTAAATCTTCCAGTCAATAATCACCTGATGAAGGAGCGTCGCTCCGAAAGCTAGTGTGCTTCCAATTAAACCTGTTGGACTATAACCTGGTGTTGTGTGATTTTTAACTTTGTACACCCCAGTCCAACACCGGCAGCTCCGAATCGTTTCCTGGGTGGCCCTTTTGCCTTGTACCTGCTCCCACTCACTGGTGCACAGTGAATCACTCAATGGAGACCTCTCCAACTCATCTCTACCATGTGCAATTTTAACTTGTGTGCTTGGAAAGTTAAGAGCATGTCCATCTTTGTGAATCTTACCTTTCACAGTTTACGATGCTTGATAGCTCAAATTGCCTAGAAAATACAAAGAGGTAAATAGTTAGTATGTAATGACAAGAGTATATGGGAGCAGATAACTAGCATTACATGAGGTTGTGGTGTTTGTGCCACTTAAGTGAATTTGAAAAGCAGGACATGGGACCCAGAACTCAGCTATCAGTCAGTCTCCTGCATTACACCCAGGTCCATGGAACAATGTTATTGTCATTGTCTTGTGTGTTCCATCCTCTCCATTGTTGGTGATTAAATTGATGGGAGGGCAAGTATGGATTTCCTTGCTGTTGCATATATCCTGTAAAGCGTCTCCTTGGTAGTGGTGAGGTCAAGGATGATTTGGAGATACCGGTGTTGATCTGGGGTGTACAAAGTTTGAAATCACACAACACCAGGTTATAGTCCAACAGGTTTATTTGGAAGCACTAGCTTTCGGAGCGCTGCTCCTTCATCAGGTGGTTGTGGAGCATAAGATTGTAAGACACAGAATTTATAGCAAAAGTTTATAGTGTGATGTAACTGAAATTATATATTGAAAAAGACTTGGATTGTTTGTTAAGTCTCTCATCTTTTAGAATGACCATGTTGGTTTCATGGTTGCTGGAGGAAAACTAATTATCATGCCGCCTGGTGTTTCAATAATTCCCAATCCAGCCACCATTGATGAAACTCTCGTTTTAAGGAGCTGCAAGCTACTTTTATGTAGTGCCCACCCAATCAAATTTCCTCCCCTTTCAATCAGTGAACACAGAATGCTGGCTGCAGCATGTTTTATTTAAATGAAAATTAATTGGCCCTTCCACAACATATTGGGTAATTGGAATGCATGCTTCATCCAGCCATTATGTAGAATTTGTTTTTCACTGTTTGTCAGTCTTCTGATTTATAATACAAATTGACTTTGCACATTTATTTTTAAATATATAAAATATATGACTTTAAATTCTTGTTTTTTTGCTTTGACACCTCAGGGCCACATAACATTCACCATCTTCGTTACAATAATTATGTCAGAAATGTGCTGTGTGAGGAAATACAGTCAGACAGCTGTACATACCAGGGAATAACACAGTGCATTAGAGCTGAAACACATTCTACTGTCGTGCCACCAAACAATTATTTACTGTGTCTAGCCTCTTCTTTTGAGAATACTTAATTTTTATTGCATGGCAATATAGGCCAATCTTGTCTATTATGGATGTTCTCATTATTTCTTCCTAAATGAAATCCTACTGACTTCGTCCCAATTTATTTTTCATTAACTACATGAACACTGTTAAAAGTCTTAGGAACTCATTGGACAAGAAGGAAAACCTTTACTGAATGAAATAGGTATAGAAACATTGCTGAAATTTAATAAACCTGATGTATGAAGTGTTGTAGGCACCTTGCATTACTCATGTATAATGTTCAAAACTGAACAAATGATTTTAATATATTTACAAAAAAGATACCCATAATGACAGCCTAGAACCAGTTTAAAGGAGAATCTATTCGTGTGATATATGGAATATTATCAGAACCGTTGTGTCACATTAGTACTGGAATGAGCTTTGGATATCCAACTTTCAATTACCTCTCAAAAATGCATTGCCTTTTTTAGTTTGTCCAGTAAAATGTTTGGTTGAACCTCCTTTTAGTTAAGCTTGAACCTGTGTATTAAAGTGTCAGAATCTGCATCATAGAGTATTTTATACTCACTTCTGTCTTCATGCAAGCTGCATACTATTTCACAAAGAAGATTTTTGACTGCTGTGGAAAAGAAAGGTTAGCACATTCTTACAGTGAGACAACTATGCCTTCTGCATTTGTAATTAGAAATAACTTACTCAAGACTTTGCTTCTACACATCAGTTCCACCTTTAAATAACTGCGGAGTCACAGTTGTTTTAAAGTACTAGGAATGGACTGTTTCCTAAGTATTGCTTGTTTTGTAATCATAAGGAAATTTTCATACACTTCATTGGAATGAAAAACATAGAATGAGCACTACAGTACAAACATTCAGCATAACTGCTGCAGAAGAATGTAGCTGCTGTTGCCTCGAATGCTATGCTCCCTGGCGTTCATTGTTGCATGTTGGTGTTCCTTGGAGACACAAATATTTTAAAAAGCAGAGCACAAACCTATTATTATCATTTGCATTGTCTCTTACAGCATTGAACCACCCAGTTTCTGTTCACAGATGGCTGGCAATTGTTTCTTTCTGAATTCTGCTGTATTGAACAATGATTGGAAAACAGCACATTCCTAGAATCTGAAATATACATTTAAGTCCTTTGTTTTGGGAATGAGGATTTTAACAATCATGACAGTTTGTGCCTACAGACCCATCCAAAAAATATTGGATGCCGTAAAACATTTTGTCATGGCCTGGTGAAAGGGCAGAAAGTACATTATAATGTACTCTAGTTACACAGCAGAAAAAACAACTTAGGAGGAAAGCTTCTGCGAATAATTACAATCAAGTCAGCAGGGGGTATTAGCACCCATCTTTTTAACCCCCTCTCAGTTAGCTACTGCAAGTTTTTAAAAATTTCGTTTTAGCACACAACTGTCATGCTCCATTTAAAATAAAGTATTCACCCCATACCCGCAAGGGATACTTTCCAAGACCTACCGTGGAAGCCCGAAACCGCGGATAGGAGCGAGGACATTCATTTAACTGGAAAACCTATCCTCCCAGCATTCCCCGGTGTCTGGTTCTGGAATGTTCCCTGTAATGTGTTCATGCCACGGTAAACCGCGAGTAACTGAAACCATGGAAAACGAAGGTATACTTCGTAGAAAATGAAGAAGCCACTTACCATGGTCGTCTTGAGTGAAAGAATGAGGAGTGTCACTAGTTACTAACCCTGAGAAAAAAGAATAAAGAAAATAAATCATCAAGCAGAGACATAAACAGGCGATAAGTTTAAAAGGGAGCAGCTGGCATGGCAGAGAGAATAACTATTACACAATTAAAAGGCTTGCGATGTTAGATTCTTTACTTGTGACCATAGTTCCTTAATGGTTGCTTTGTATCCTCAGCACTAGTGGAATTTGTAGATGTCTCTCAGTTCTCAATGAATGGTTGCTTTCCCATTTGCCTTTTTCCACTCTCACAGTCTTCTGAGATGGTGGGAGATACAGGGTCAGAGGGAGTTCAAGCTTTTGTCACATTTGAGTGTTATCCTCTCTGCTCTGCTGCTCAAAAGCAGCTGTTGAAATATAATCCAGTGTGTTTTCTTGAGTTTAGTTCCTTTTTTTCATCCTTGCTGGCTAACTAGCTTAGTGAACCTTTTATTTCCCAAAACCTGAAATTATCACGCACACGTAAATTAGGACAAGAAGTGTGAATTTTTTGACATTGACTCGGTTACCTAGTTTTGATGTTTTTGAGAATAAAAAACAATTTCACTGCAGATGGCTTCATTTACTCCACATGGGGTTTCCAAAATTGCCTCAATCTGTGGTCAGTTAACTACTAGTTATTTTGGATTAAGTTTTCTTCTTTGATCAAAAAGAAAACATTTAAATCCATGAGATATCTCCGGTATATCAATTGGATGGAGAAAATTAAAGCTAGATATTCCATATTTTACCCCAATCATAATTCTTGGCGGGGAGCTTCAGTTGAACCTGCAAAAGATTATCTGATCTTGTATTGCTGGAAACTTAACTAAAGTTATAGTGTTAAAGAGATGTACTGCATGCAAACAAACCCACAAGGCATTTAGAATGCTTTCCTTTATTGATCTGGGCATTGAGGATTGGAGTTGGTAGGTCATGTTGTGGCTGTACAGGACGTTGGTTAGGCCACATTTGGAATATTGTGTGCAATTCTGGTCTCTCTCCTATAGAAAGGATGTTGTGAAACTTGAAAGTGTTCAGAAAAGATTTACAAGAATGTTGCCAGGGGTGGAGGATTTGAGCTACAGGGAGATGCTGAATAGGCTAGAGCTGTTTTCCCTAGAGTGTCCGAGGCTGAGGGGTGACCTTACAGAGGTGTATAAAATCATGAAGGGCATGGATAGAGTAAATAGACAAGGTATTTTCCCTGGGGTGGGGGAGTCCAGAACTCGAGGGCATAGGTTTAGGGTGAGACGGGCAAGATTTAAAAGGGACCTAAGGGGCAACTTTTTCACACAGAGGGTGGCGCATGTATGGTATGAGCTGCCAGAGGAAGTAGTGGAGGCTGGTACAATTGCAACATTTAAAAGGCATCTGGATGGGTGTATGAATAGGAAGGTTTTAGAAGGATATGGGCCAAATGCTGGCAAATGGGAACTAGATTAATTTAGGATATTTGGTCAGCGTGAACAAGCAGACAGGGGTCAAATCTTTGCAACAATTTACAACCAGCAGAAGGAATTCTTTCTGAGTAGGTGCAACAAATTGTTTTTCATGCTGTTCATGAATGCAAACAAAATACAGTTAATATCTGTTCAGTGCCATTATGAGGACTCAGCAAGTAGGCAATAGAGCTGATGATGCAGAATTATTCTGCATCAGTTCAATGTGATGCTGGAAGTGCACAGTCAACATGTTGTCCCATCACGTCCTGATTGCTACATGCAGCTAGCATGAAGCCTGTCCTTGAGTAACTTGTGTCCTAACCATGTCAGGGTGGCATGATTTAAGGCTAGCCTGCTCTGCCTCAAGCCAGTCTTGACTTTTTTCATGAGAGGTACACTGAGGTTGGGGCTTTACCGGAAGTGCTTGGACCAGCCATGTGTTAAATATAGGAAAGAACATTCTCCAAAACTTTCGGTTGCTGCGTTCTGCGGTCTAATGGAGAGGGGCAAACAATTTATGTTCTATATCGAAAGGGAGCTAGGAGGCACTTTAGATAACGTGAGAATGAAGCGCTGGCCAAAGCTGAATGAGGCTGCAAAAAGTTCAATGGCCGTTCATGTATGGCCAAGCTTAGTGAATTCATCTGCCATCAGTTGCACTACTCGGCTCACATTTGCTCAGGGAACTGCACCTCGATCATCTTCCTACCAACAATCTTGATCAATTACAACTCCTATTGGTGTTTATAGCCTTAACCCTTACATATGTGGCACTGCTGAAAGTCTCACAGCCACATTCTCAAGGTGCACCCGTATTGTTAGATATTCGACCATGACAGCCAAAACACCCAAATGATTGTATCAAACTCACTGATGGAGTCCCTGCTTTTCAAGACGTCAGGGCAGCCCACCAGAGCCAGCGGGTGCTACTGGTGGGACGCATCAGGACTAGGACCATGGGCAGTGAAATGGTGGTTTCGTTATATCTAATCCTTTATACATCTGTTGGTTCCTCATCCCACATGCTGTTCTGATTTACCAGCTTCACATGAGGTAAGCATACACCTCTTGTTTTTTTCTAATCCCAGCACCATAATCTTACCCTTGTTCCTTTCTCCCTTTCAGATAGCCACAACTGCAACCTGAGCAGGCAGTGGTGGAAGAAGAAGAATACATCAGTTCAGATATCAAAACAGTACATCACTTGGAGTATTGTGAATTGCTTGTGGTTAGACATCAGGCATGACTGGCCTGGTGCAAGTAATAAATTTCTTTGTGATAAATCTTAATATTTAGTGGTTCGACATTTGGCCCTTGTTTGTGACTGTGACCAACATATATTCAACTCAAGTAAGACTTGATGTATTGCAGTATCTAATCAATGATTTACAAAGTATAATTGAGAGCGACATCATTGCTCTTGGGTCAAAGATTGTATTGATGAGTACCCACACCTCAGGCCCAAATACTTTGCTCATCCTCTTTTAAAGAAAAATACTTTTATTTTTGGACTGTGGACTAAAATTGGAAAAAATATGCCTTTAAACCAAGGACACAATGTGAGAAGATACTTGCAGTTTTAAAAACAAGCTATGAGAACACATTTTGAGTTGTGTCTCTTCAAACAGAATGGCACAGCCTGGCTGGGTGAGGCTCAGTGTTGCTCAGCCGCAGCTTTTGGTTGGTTTTTCAATTGGAATCAGTTATCGGTTCAGGAGGGTTGAGCAACCATTTAATTATTCCCTGTGCAGGAAACCATAATCTGTTTATGTGGTTAAGAAACAGAAGCTTCTAGCCTGAAAAGAGAAAGGGTCTAAATCTTTGTCTCTCCCTCGAGTATGGAGAATAGCAGAAAATCTCACGGTTTCTCTGTAAATTGCATTTGCTGAAAATTTTCTAATTGAAAGAAGAAAGCAAGGAATAAAACCTTTAGAGGTTCTGAAAGGACAACCCTCAACCAGTGAATGAAACTCTGAGAATCTGTGTATCCACAACCTTGTGTCATTAGCAAAGAATTGGAAGGGTTATAAGAAAGGCAAAAGAAAACAACTCATTGATATTTGTAATCTAGCCTGATGCCAGGACTGACCTTTACTGACTGGTTTTTCCTTCCTGATCCACAGTACATGTATCTTGTGTTGTGTCTTTTGGTGTCTGTTTGTGTGTGTATGAACATCTTTTAAAAAGTGCAAAGTTGACATTATAAAGTTGGGGAGGTGATGACCTAATGGTGTTAACGCTGGACTGTTAATTCCAACGACTCAGGTAATGATTTGGGGATCTGGTTTCAAATCCTGCCACTGCAGATGGTGGAATTTGAATCCAATAAAAAATTGGAATTAAGTGTCTAATGATAATCAAGAGAAAACCACCTAGTTCACTACTGAATTTTAGGAAAGAAATTCCTGCAATCCTTACCTGGTCTGGCCTAGATGTGACTCCAGACCCAAAGCAATGTGGTTGATTTTTATCTGTCCTCCGGACAATTAGGGATAGACAATAAATGCTGGCCTCATACTGTGCATATTTTTGTTTGAAAATCCAGATTAACATTAATGTTTCTTTCTTTCCATCGATTGTAAACAGTTTGATCACAAGAATCAGTTTTCTTCTTGTTTCTGAAAAAAAACCTGTAAGCATATTCTTTAAATCTGAATGAGACAGTTACATTGAAGTGCGCAATTTGGTAGATTAATCTAATTTTCACATTTGTGACGACTTTGTGATCGTGAGACTTGATTTTCATCACATAGCCAACGTGGCTCATGACATTCCAAGTATCTCTTCAAGTCTCTTGTGCTTTCTGTTCATGGATACTGTGGACATTGATTGCATCACTTTTCTTTGTACAGCTTTCACATTATAAAAATACTAAACCTTGCTAGTGCAAATTAATGGCTTGCAAAAGTTATTTCATTTTTTCATTAATAGGGATAACATGTACACAAAACCCTGTTCTTGCTTAGATCAAATAATCCCTGATTCTGCTTATTTCCCCACTGCCAAATTTTGTTATCACTGCAGCTGTGACAATGTAAAGGCACGTGCTTTACATTGTAGACAGGGAGTGTCCTTGGCGGTCTAATGATTTTGGCTAAAACTACACCCTTATCTTGTCTTGAACCAGGAAACCGATTCCTCCTTCTTCATTATCACCTTTTAGTTAAGGTACATAGTCTACATTCCTGTATGAAAAACGCTGCCTCAATCTAATGCTTCATTCTTTTGTATGATTTGTTCTTTTAATTTAGTTGACTTATTTACATTTTTTTGAGTGTTGCACTTCTTCTCATTTTTGTGTACCTGCAAGGCGTGGTATTTCCTTGGATTAATTCAGAGGCCAAATCAAATCACGTGTATCTGTATAAATTGGGATTGTGTGGCAGCAATATTTAAGCAGTGCTATTATTAATGACATCTGTATCATAAGCAATGAGTGAGTTACCCAAGGATCCACAATTAGACCCACACAGGGCAAAAAGCAAGCATTGTGCAAGTCCAAGTGCAAGTTCACCACCGAGCTTGGATTCTGCTGTTGAAGTCTGGGATGTAACCTGGAGTGAGCTCTCTTAAGATGTCAGCATTCATTCTCCAATCATGCCACTCTGCTGTAGAAGGAATGAATCGGCTTGGTCGCTGGAAGGAGGGGTCAGTTGGAGGGATGGAAGGGAGGGGGAGGGGATGGGAAGGGAGTCAGGGGATGGATGGGAAGATGATTTGAAATTGGAGAACTCAATGTTGAGTCCTCCGGGCTGTAGACTGTCCAGATGGAAGATGAGGTGTTGTTCCTCCGATTTGTGGTCTGATTCACTCTGACAATGGAGGAGACCGAGGATGGACATGTCAGCGAGGGAGTGGGAAGGGGAATTGAAATGGGTGGTGACCTGGAGGTCAGGCTTTTCCAAAGCATGTAGAGGACCTCTACTCTTCTAACTCCAACGCGGAATCCACAAGCTCAACAAACCACTTTGCTGTTTCATATCTGATATAACTCTTCCCCCCGCCACCTCTCTTTATCTGCAACCCTCCCGACCCCTATCTCATTCCTGAAGAAGGCTTACACAAAAATTTCAGACTTCTCCACCTCCTGATGCTGCCTGGTGGGCTGTGTTCTTCCGGCCTCCTACTTGTCCATTTTGATTCCAGCATCTTCAGATTTTTATGTCTCTAACTCTGCTATGGAAAGCACCAAGTACAGATGCAGTTATAGCAGCAACAGCCAGTAGAAATCCATAATAATTAACCTGTAAGTACTTTATGATCCCTCTAAGTAGTCTTGGTGAAGAGCTTTTTCCTGGTGCTTTACATGTGTTGAGGCTTTGCATGGTTAGGAGGCAGTATTAGCTGCAGCATTGAACTCCAAAATGGCAGTTAAATTTATATCTGGAAATGTGTTGCTGGAAAAGCGCAGCAGGTCAGGCAGCATCCAGGGAACAGGAGAATCGACATTTCGGGCATAAGCCCTTCTTCAGGAATGAGGAAAGTTTGTCCAGCAGGCTAAGATAAAAGGTAGGGAGGAGGGACTTGGGGGAGGGGCGTCGGAAATGTGATAGGTGGAAAGAGGTCAAGGTGAGGGTGATAGGTCAGACTGGGGTGAAGGCGGAGAGGTCGGGAAGAAGATCTCAGGTTAGGAAGGCGGTGCTGAATTTGATGGATTTGACTGAGACAGGGTGGGGGGAGGGGAAATGAGGAAACTGGTGAAATCCGAGTTCAGTGGTTGTCCTGGTTGGGTCCAAGTTTTGTTGGTCGGAACGTAGTCCGGAGTCCGTGCGGGATAAGTCGGTTCCGTAGGCAGGTTAAATTTATATGTTCATACACCATGATGTAATTGTGATGTTTTTATTTCATGGGTTGTGGGTGTCACTGGCTAGGCCCGAACTTATTACCCATCGCTATCTGCCCTGGAAAAGGTTGTCTTGATCTGCATCTTGAGTTGTTACAGTTCTTGAGGTGTGGGGACAATAACAGAGCTGTTAGGAAGGGAGGCCCACTATTCTGAACCAGCAACTGTGAAGGAACATGGATGCAATTCCAAAGTCAGATGGTGTATGGTTTGAAAGAGAACTTTGAGATGGTATATTTCCATGCTTCTGCTGCCTTTGTCATTCCAGGTGGTAGAGGTTGCAGGCTTGGAAGGTACTGTCAGAGGAACCTTGGTGAGTCAAGATATTTTGTATACTTTGTTGCCACTGTGTTTTGAAGGAGAGGGGATTGAATGTTGAAGGTGGTAGCTGTGTGCCTTAATGGTGTTGAACTTTGAGTGTCATCCTGGTAAGGGGAGAATATTCCATCACACTCTTGCCTTGTGCTTTGTAGATGTTTGGACAGGCTTTGGGAGAATGGATGTTACTCATTGCAAAATTTCAAGCCTTTAACCTGTTATTCCAGTCATTCTATTCATATGGCTGGTCCAGTTCAATATCTGGTCACTATACCCCCATTAATAGTTGGGTTTCAGTAATGGTAATGTCATTGAACATTAAGGGTCAATGATTATATTCTCCATTATTGGACATGGCCATTGCCTTGAGCTTATGAATGCTACTTGCTTTCTATAACCTAGCTCTGGATATTTCTTGCTGCATATGGACATGGGCTGTTTCAGAATCTGAGGTGTCACGAATGGTGCTGAATATTGAGTAAGCATCATGCTATTTCTGTTCTTGAGATGGAGGCCCTGGATGAACCCAAGCTGAAAATTAGTGAGTGGGTTATTCCTTTCTCAGAGCCATGTCATAGTACTGAAGATGACCCCATCCATCAATTTGCTGTTGTTCAAGTATAGACTGATAGGATGGTTATTGGCGAGTTTATATTAACCCTGCTTTCTGTATACAGGATTTACACAGGCAATGTTTTACATCGGTGGGCAAATAATTTTTTTAACTGTAATGGAATAGCTTGGCAAGGGGGTTACGAGTTCTGGAACACAAATGCTTAGTACTTTGCTGGAAAGTTGTTGGGGTCTAAAGTGCAGTTTCCAGTGCCCTCATCCGTTTCTTGATATCACCTGGTGCAAATAAACTTGGTTGAAGTTTGTTGTCTGTGATGCTGTGGACCACAAAGGCAGGTTGAAATGAGTCATCCACTTGGGACTTTTGGCTGATGATTGCTGTGAATGCTTTAGCCTTACAGTTATACTGATGTGCTTGGCTCTTCTCTCATTGAGGATGGGGATATTTGTGGAGCCTCCTCCTTCACTGAATTGTTTAATTGTCCACCACCATTCATGACTAGATGTGGCAGGACTGCAGAACTTCAGTCTGATCCATTGATTATGGGATTGTTTAGTGCTGTCCATAACTCGCTGCTTATGCTATTGAACACGTAAGTAATCCTGAGTTGTTACTTCACCAGATTGACACCTCACTTTTAGGTATGTGTGGTGCTGTACTTGGTCTTCCCTCCTGGAGCCTTTGTTGATCCCCTGACTTGATGGTAATGGTAGAGTCGGGGATAGGTCAGGCCTTGAGACTGAGATTGTGGTTGAGTATAATTTTTCTCCTGCAGATGCCCACTGTGTTTCATGGATGCTCAATCTTGAGTTCTAGATCTGTTCAATATCTGTCCTATTTATCACAGTGCAAATACACGATGGAAGTTATTCCAATATCAAGATGAGTTTGTCTCTACAAGTACTTCAGGGCGGTCACCTATGGCAATACTGTTACGGATAGGTTCATCTGTGGCAGGCAGAATGGTGAGGATGATGTAAAGTAGTTATTCTATCTTGTTGGTTCCTTCATTATCTGCAGCTTAATCAGCAATGGTACTACCGAGCCACTTTTAATGGTGGATATTAAAGACCTCCAGTTGGAGTAAGTCTGTGTCTGTGGCCTTGCCATGTTTAGTGCTTTCTTGAAGTGAGGGTTGTTCAATATGCAGGGGCACTTCAGCTGAGGTACGGACAGGGGGTGTTAGATAATAAGCAGAAGGGTTCTTTGCCCACATTTGGTTGCGTACCACCTTGGTCTTGGGCTGGTATGAAGCAAGTAAGCTCAAGGCAATGGCCATCTCCACTAGGTTGGGCGTATCCTGCTGGTGAGACAGAACATCATCCAAGATGGTAGTGGCATGACTGGAAAATAGTCATGCTCATGGAATCAGCCCTTATAGACAATATCAAGTGTTTCTCGACTCATGAGACTCCCCCAAGTTGGCACAAGCCCCTAGATGTTGGGAAGGAGGACTTTGTAAAGTTGATAAGGCAATGTTTTCTGTAGTTGTACTGTATTAGCAGTAACATGGTCAATGCCAAATGATCTGTCTGGTTTCACTCCTTTCTTTTAACTTTGTCATGGCTTGACACAATTAACTGCCTTGCTGAGCCATTTCAGGGGGCAGTTCAGCATGAGACCACCACACCTATACCTAGGCAGCGTCAACGTTTGTAACTGTTTTTAAAATGCTTTATTTGACCTTTCCAGATCTACTGCTGCCCACCTTCATAACAGATATCTGATAAAATTCTTCCTCCTCCAGGCAAGGAGTAAAATGAGTCAAGTATTAGTCATTGGCTTCTCCAGTACCGTGACCAGATTGTGAGAGATATGCGCATATGTTGCTGAGTGAAGTGGAGGAGGAAGATGTGAAGAGAAGAAACTTGTCCTCTCAATTCTTTCTAGGTCCTGAAGTGGGGTCCTTTGTTAGTGATTGCCACTTGTTTTTATTCATTCACAGGCTGAGGACACCGCTAGCCATGTCAGCATTTATTGCCCATACCTCATTGAGTTAAGAATCAGCCACCTTGCTAACTGTTTTGGTAACATTACCAACAGCAACATGTAGGCCAGACCAGGCAAGGATAGCAGTTCCCTAAACGACATGAATGAACCAGATGGGTTGGGGCTTCTCCTGACAATTGACAATGATCACAATTAGGCTCTTAATTCCAGATTTTTAAAAACATTAAATTCAAATGTTACCATCTGCCGTGACAAGAATTGAACCCATGGTCCCAAAATATTACATGGGTCTCTGGATTAATAGCCCAGTGATATTGCCATTAGGCCATCATTTCCCCATCTTCTCATGGCACGTAGTACTTACTTATCCATTTTATCAGACTTCGGGATTATTAGCGTACAATAAACTTTCAAAACAAAGAATGGAACGACAGAAGAAATGCCATTATTTAGTTAACCAAAACTCAAATATTATTTTTTTTTATTGAGAATGTTTTACTAAAATTATATTTTACATGCGATGTTAGTCAAACAATCTGTTCAAGGTGATAGCCTGATTAGCCCACTTACCAGTGATGTCATCATGTTAATAATCAGGGTTTTATAACAGTGCCAACTCTCACTTGATCATCAAATTTTGATTGGTTAATTTTAATATTGCAATAATACTTGCCATGGGTGCTGAGGTTTATAGATCAATCACATTTTAAAATGTCCACTTTTATTTAAGACTTAGGTGAGACAGAACATTCTGAAAAGGGGTTCAAAGAGTTGCTTTGGAAAGGGGCTTAAAAAGATGTGATTAGTGAGATAATTGGTGCATGGATTTTAATTTTCCAGAGCTCCATAGATTTGAGAAAAATTGGGAGATTACAAATGTGATCGCTTTATTCAAAAAGGAAGGCAGATTGAAAGCAAGTGGCCTAATATCTGTCATTGGAAAAATGTTGGAAGCTGCTATTAAAGAAACTATAGCAAGGTACTTTGATCAAAGTTAAAGGTACTCAGGCAAAATCTCTGGGGAATTGGGTGGACTCTTTTGTACTATCAACTGAGCAGGATTCTGATGAAAGTTTACCTTCTGTTCAAAAGGAAGGAACCAGTAGGATGTTAAAGAGACCATGGAAGGAGGAGAGTTGCCAAGTTCTATCCTGCTAGTGGTGGTTATATCTAGGAAAGTTTAACTTGAACGGAATGATATGGGAAGTTGTAGAATCATAGAATCCTACAGTGCAAGTAGAGGCCATTCAGCCCACATCAACCCTCCAAAAAGCATCCTACTTCTCCACCCACATAGCCAGCCAACCAAGGCTGGAATTGAACCCCAGGTCCCTGGTGTTATGAGCCACTGTGCCACCCATGGAGAAGTGAGTCCTGGATGGAAAGGTGAACCTGTGGGAGAATGTGGAATAATTTATTCCTATAATGTTACATATTTACTAGAAGTGTGGTACACAGAGAAAGAGTTTCTTCAGATATATTTTGGTTATGTTAATCGATGCACAACTTAGCTTTTTATATTTATCAATGGATGATTTGCCTGTTAATCAGCGATTGATTTATGTTAAACATTTTAGGAAAAATCTTAAAATGTGAAATCCAGTCGTTTGATCCTTTTCATTGTTTACTGGAGAGTTCATTCCTTTTCAAGAATTATCCATCTCTATGGGGATCGTAACATCAGTGAAGTCAGGTGGAATGAACAGGTTGATGCAGAAACTGCCTCATTTCTATCACCACCTCAAGCACATCTGCATTTGAGTTTCATTCCATCTAATGAATATATTGCTTTGGGAAAACAAGTGCAGTGTAAACATTGAGGGAGTCAAACTCAATATGGATCAACAGCATGAAGTGTGACTTTAATATTATTCACATTCCACTTTTGAAATGTTGCTTCGGAGTCAACACAAAACCTGTCAATATTGTTTCTGTCTGTCGCCAGTGAAGGCCTTGTACATGGAAAGCGTTGTTATCAAGACAGTGTTAATGAAACCGAGCTCAAAGTTGATTAAGATTGAAAGTATGAAATGAAGGGAAAATATTCAATTTTTTCTGATTGGTGGTAGTTTTGGATATTTTATCTATTAGGCGGTTGAAAATATTCTTGTGTCTAAACCTTGCCGTTGCTCTAAACTGAATCGAATGAACTCCCTCAGGGATTCTCTTGACTGGCCATCATGAGTACAGTCTTATGGCTTTGTGGTGAGGTTTGTAGTACAGTTTGCTACTATTTGTAGTATCATGGCAGGAAAGACTGTGGATAGCTTTCCACATTGCCACCAATTGAAGCGCTTAAGGGGGCGGTTAATGCCCACTTTACCCACCTAGTGGCTCTCACCCTGCTACAGCTTGTAATAGCCCAGCGTGTGACAAAGGGATTGCCACGGGGAAAGCTAATACATCCTCACAGACTTGTTTATAGTCTCCCAGGCGTGGTTCCTGCATTCAGTGGCTAACTGAGGAATCCAGCAATGCCAAAGGGATTTCGCTAATGAGAGCCCTCCCTTTCCTTACTCATGCCCTTTCTTCTCCACAGCACCACACTCCCCCTCACCTATGACACCCTCTCCCACCATCCCCCAGCTTTATCTTGGAGTCCAGTGATGATCCCAGGCCTTGGATGATTGACCAGCCGTAGATGCTAGTAGCTCTCCACAGGTGGGACCTCTGCCTCTGGCGTCCTTGATCCCAGGTGATTACCTGCTGCTGCCTGTCATTTGCCAACAACTCATACCTTTGGTGGAAGCTCAATCTCCATATGTACATGGGATTTGCTTTGGCTGTTATGGCCACAGATGGAGAACCCCTGAGGAAGTTCACAGCTAAGGAGTTATAAGTAATAAATTAAAATTCCCAAAGGACAATACATCTTTCTCACCAGAGAATTAGCTATATATATTTGGTGGTGCTGTTCTTTGCAAACATTGGGAAAGATGAGGCCTCCACATGGACAACTACAATTGATATGGGGATGAAACCCACGGGTGTTGGTATTATCCTACATCACAGTTTAGCACATTCATGAAAACCCTGCCTACGCATTAAACTAGGCTTCACTGAGAAACTAGTATGGCTTTCACACCATTAAATGAATGTATTGCTTTGGGAAAACAGCTGTGTGAATGTTGAGGAAGACACACTGAACATAGTTAAAAATCACACAACACCAGGTTATACTCCAACAGGTTTAATTGGAAGCACACTAGCTTTCGGAGCGACGCTCCTTCATCAGGTGATTGTCTGATCAATCACCTGATGAAGGAGCGCGCTCCGAAAGCTAGTGTGCTTCCAGTTGTGTGATTTTTAACTTTGTACACCCCAGTCCAACACCGGCATCTCCGAATCAACACTGAACATAGATTAACAGAGTCAGGTGTGACTTCAATGTTTACACTCTCCATCTGAAATACTGTACCAGAGCCAATGCAGAACCTGTCATCATTTATTTCAGAAAGTAGAATCAAAATGAGACTGAAAGTTGTAAACTCATATTTCCAACATCATTATTTGAATCACATTATACCTCTGTAATTGAAACTGGCAACTTCTCCAGTTCAAATGGAGGCTACATCTTAGCCATTGAGATTCCTCTGCTCAACAAGCTGAAGAAATTCAAAATCCTTGGAAAATTAACATTCGCCTAGACATTCTGTTGCTGTTACACCAAGATTGCAATAAATAAGTAGAGGAACCTCTGTGTAACTGTGACTGTATTGACAAGTGTTCACTGCATGTGTTTCAGTGTGCTGCCATGTTTCAACATTAACTGCAGCTGAATTCTAAACTGCACATTGATACAGCATTTGAAGCTATAAGCCCCATTTTTAATGCTGTATTTTCTAAAGCGTTGGGCAGGTAAAATCAGTGATTTTGAAGCCACTTACTTCTGCTGTTCACAGAATTATTATTAGGAAGATCTAATTTTGTTATACCTCTGCATTGTTGTTGCAAATAATAATGTCTGCATTTGCCAGCAAGAACTGCTGATCCATTCAAATTCAATTTTGAAGCTGAAAGCTCCATTGAATGGATTAAACCTGACATGCCGTGTTTTGTCTTTCTTTTAAAGGTGGAAGTGAAAATGTAGATGAAAGGCAAGGGGAAAGAGAAGTCTCCAGCTTTGGAACGGAGAGTTCTCTGTCTGGGTTTTTGCCCTCCGGAACACAGCAGCACACAATGTCAAAGAAGGGTGCTGCCGTTCGAGCTAAGGGAGACAAGCCTGATGCCTTAGCTGCTTTGCAAGCTGCCAATGAAGAGCTCAGGGCCAAACTGACTGACATTCAAATTGAACTTCAACAAGAAAAGAGTAAGGTGTGCACTTTCCTCTTCCTAATAATTATTATTAATAAAAGAAATTAGCACTGAATCTAGCAACAGCGCAGGAAACTTGTCACACATTTGAATGGGACCTTTTACAAATATAATATGCATACTGGCAAGAATTAACAATCTGTATTTTTGCTGCAAGTAACAACCTATTGGCTAGACAAAACATTCGAGCTTGTTGCACAAAATACTTGCAATAAATAGAAAATTCTATGATGCTTAAATCATCAGTTTTAATCAGTTCTACCATTGGATCATGGGTTCTTTTCACATACATTATACAGAAATCCAGTGTTGTCAATCAAGGGCTACAAGAGCATTTAAATAAAATATTAATATGTTGTAATTCTGGGAAATTTCAGAAGTCAAAGGTCTTCGAATAATTCACATAAACAAATTGACGCTGTTCAGTTTGTCTCTGAAGTATCTGCCTACTTTCTTTGATGGAGAGATGGGGAAAGAGACCTTGCAGAACCACCAGCTTTGGTGTAGTGAGGTGATACTAGAGTGTGCCCAAGGCTGGCGCACATGTGGCTGGACTAGTAATTCAAAACCAAGATGACTGATTTGAAGATGTGAGTTCAAATTCCGCAGTAGCAACTGCAGGAATTTAAATTAAGTGAATTAAATGAAAAGACATTCTAGAATAAAAAGTTAGCATTTGTAATAGTGATTGTGAAACTAATGGATTGTTGTAAATCTGATCTGGCTCTTTAACATCCCTCTGTGTCTGATCTATCTTTAACTTCAGTTGTCCTCTGAAATGCCATAGCGAACCATTCAGCTGTCACAATCCACTTCAGGAAGGATGACAAAACTGATGGATCAAATGGCAACAATGAGGCACCAGACACCACAAAGGTACCCAGTCCAGTCAAATTTGCAAATTCCTCCTTGGGCACCTCTGCCAAAATTTGGTCAGCTATTCCCAAATAGTGAAACAATAGCCTGGCACAATGGTACTTCAAGAATCATATACTTTAACCAATGTACCAGATTCCTCCATCACTACTTATGGGTATATTCAGTTCCATTAATGAAACACCACCACCCTAAACCTTCCCCTGCAGCACTTTGTTGGGAAAGAGTTCCTCGGGAGTGTTTGACATTGACATTGAATGCCATGAAGTCTCTTACCATCAGGTCAAAGCATAGGCAAGGAAGCCTCCTGCTGATTACCACCTACCACCCTCTTTAAGTTAGTCAATTAATGCTTTTCCATTTTGCATATTACCACCATGAGGAAGAAAGATTGAAGTAATATAGGCATAGAATGGACGCTGGTGTACCTCCTCAATGTCTTGTCAGTAAGAGTATTGTGGTTGAGTCCTAGAGGACAATGCTGCCAGACTGGTCTTGAGGCAGATGGAGCGAGAACCATCATGGAGGGAAAACCTAGTTGGCTGCATTCTCATCAAACTACCTGATGCAGATTTATTTTTTCATGGCAGTACTGGCAGGAGTAATCATTGTATAGTTCTCGTAGAGACAAAGTTCACACAGAACTTTGACAACTTTCAAAAAACTCAGAAACACCCAGGATAAACCAGCTCATTTAACTGACACATCATTCATCAACTTAAATATTCATTCCTTCCCCCACTGGCATTGCACAGTGCTGGCAGTGGAGCCAGTTAATAAAATCTACAGCAATTTTCCAAGTCTCTTTCAGTAACACCTTTACAAGGTAGAAGGATAGGGCAATCTATGCATGAGAGTATCACCAATTGCATGTACCCATCTAAATCACATGCGAACCTGATTTGGAAGTTGATCACTGTCCCTTCTTCAATGGGTTAAAATCTTGGAACTACCTCCCTAAAAGCATCATTGATGTACCTACACCATTTGGATTTCAGCAATTCAAGAAGGCAGTCCATTAGCATTTCCTTAAAGGCAATTAGGAATGAGCACTAAATGCTCACCTTGACAGCAATACTGATATCCAACAAATTAATGAAACATTTCGAGGGTATACAGCTTCCAAGACAGGTTATTAGATTTGAGTCAGGAGCAGGTGCCTTGACTCATTTTTTTCCTCTCATTAGTCAAGGAACCCTGAAGTCAACTATGCTGCAATGATTGGCTGAATCAGCATTAACCAGGAACTTAGTCTAAGATTTTTCCATTTAGTACAGATTTTTATGCCACATTGTGTTTTTAAGGATTGAGGTACCAGAACACTCTTAAACTAAAGTACTGTTAATCTGAAATCAATAGAGTCAAACTGTCAATAAGTGCCACATGAACTTTTCACTTTTTATTAAATGTTGTAGAGTGAAGAAGGCGTTTGGTATGCTTTCCTTTATTGGTCAGAGTATTGAGTACAGGAATTGGGAG
The DNA here is from genome assembly GCF_004010195.1 of Chiloscyllium plagiosum. Lineage (NCBI taxonomy): Eukaryota > Metazoa > Chordata > Chondrichthyes > Orectolobiformes > Hemiscylliidae > Chiloscyllium > Chiloscyllium plagiosum. Next base: position 21,753,532 of record NC_057731.1, on the reverse strand, counting down.
GTCATGTTGCAGGACATTGGTTAGGCCACTGTTGGAATATTGTGTGCAATTCTGGTCTCCTTCCTATCGGAAAGATGTTGTGAAACTTGAAAGGGTTCAGAAAAGATTTACAAGGATGTTGCCAGGGTTGGAGGATTTGAGCTAGAGGGAGAGGCTGAACAGGCTGGGGCTGTTTTTGCTGTGTATCTCTCTGACTCTCTGCCTCTATGTTGTATAACAGCCAAATTAAACTTCACCATAAAGTTCATACTATATACCACAAGTGAGATTAAGAAATGAGGACTTTCAATACCACAAATGATCTGAACTAGGAACTCGCTTTGATTGAATGTGTTTACTGGGAATGACAAAATTGAACAAGAGGGTACACAGAAGAGCTTATATCCCTGTTTTACTGTGACATCATTACAATCGTACAGTTCTTCCTTGAGGCTTTTTGTTACCTGGTTTGTGCTCTGGAGCTACAAACTGGGAAAAAGAATCTTGTTTTTACTTGGAATTTTCATCTTACTGAGGAGGCTTCAGCCCAGTCCACATCCAAAAACCTGCTCTGAAAACTCTGCTCACACTTTGACAGCTGTGACAAATTCCATCATAGTAGTCGACCAATCTGCAACATTGCAAAATATCCAACAATATTCAAAATAGAACAATCTGTGATTTGTTTTTAGAGGAAAAAAAAACAATTCACCCCATCTCCCAATGTTAGCAGATTCTTCATAAACAATACCAGGATCTGGATCCATATTTGGATTTACATCCTTGCCAAAACTTAATGTGTTTTTCTTATGCCGTACCATATCTGTGCACCAAGTTCTGTAAACATCTTTCATTAGATCTTGAGATAAGTTGTTTAAAACCAGTTAGGCAGATTTAAAGGCACAACATTACCTATACTCACCTTATGTGGCAGAGGTAATGAGGATTAGATACAAAGGATACAGTGAGGCAATGATATTCTGCTAAGAAGATGGAGGAAAAATTATACAGTTCACAAATCAAATGCAGAATCACATGCAAGATGTTAACTCAATTTAAATGATGTCAGCTAATTTTCAAATTAATTTTAATTGGCAATAGTATTCTCTTAAATTGACAATAACGTTTTAATTTTTTTGAATCACTTTTGCTAAACTTTCAAATGAGCAGCTAGATACATCTCGAGACACAATGGGCAGAGAGAGGCATGTTTTTGTCATGGTCAGTACTTTGTACCCTGTCTGCAGGAGTGTTGGAGCACCCATGGTGACTCCTGGTGGGCCTTCCACCCAGGTTCAGTACCCTCGCTGCCTCAATCAGAGAGAATTAGCAGCTCCAGCACTTGGCAGTGCCATGATAGATGCCCTGGGTCTGCTGATACAGCATTACCTGCACTCCCAGGATGGGGGTCAACTAGTACTAAAAGTCCTGGGTGGGACAAAGGGGAGGGGTTTGTGTGGTGGAGTTTGTGGGGGACGATGCACCATGATAGCCACAAGCAAGGGCTTTTGTGGAGGGGGTTGGCGGCTGGCCATCAGCAAACACAACTCCTCCATTTCCATGCCTTTGGACCTGCAGTCATTATTGCAGATTGAGCGCCCATGTGCTTCAAATGAGAGGGAATCCATAGGTTTACTTGTTGACTGCCAGGAGGTGATTCCTGGCAGAAAGCCTGCCTGAGAACTCCTGCACTCGGATGTAAAGTTTAAAAGTAAATATAAAGATAGTAAACATCCCTCCTATTCTCACTGCCTCATTTTCCACGCCCCAACCTTGCCAGTATATAACCCTGTACCCATGCCTATGTGTGATCCATGCTTCATGGCTCCTCAGACTGACTATGTCAGCCTATGCCTGCATGATGTGGATTTTCCTGGCTGCGCGAGCAATCATTCCTACCCCTAATTATTCTGGAGGTGGTTTTGGTGAGCTACCCTTTTGAACCACTGCTGTTGGGAAGGCCCTAGGATTTTGATTCATTGACAGTGCAGGAACAGCAACATAGTTCCGTGGGCACAAGGAGGGGAACGTATGGATGGTGGTGTTCCCATGTTGCTGCTGCACTTGCCCTTCTATGTAGTAGAGGTCAAAGGTTTGGAAGATGCTGTCAAGGAGCCTCATAAATTGTTGCTATTATTTTATAAACGGTACTCATTTCTGTCCCAGTGTGTCAGCTGCAGAGATTGTAAAGATGTTAAATAGTTGACAATCAAGTGGGTTGCTTTGACCTGGATGGTATGGAGCTTCTTGAGTACTGTTGGAGTTACACTCACCCAAGCGAGAGAGGATGGGGAGGGGGGTGGGGGGTAGGAGTTGTATTCTGTCACACTCCTGATCTGTGCCTTGTAGATGATGGGCAGATTTTGAAGATTCAGGAGGTGAGTTATGCACAGAGAATGCCAAGCCTCTGACCTGTCCTTGTAATTACACTCATATGGATGGTACAGTTCAGTTTCTAGCCAATGGTAATCTCAGATTTTGAGACTTCGGGGCACTCATACAAGTTCCAAAGTGTTCACGCACAATTTGCACAATCTTCTCCACAGTTAACCATCTCAAATGTCTGTGACCATCCCCAAAACATGCATATGCCCTGCCCTACCCAAAAGGATCCCTGACCCCCATGTCCAAGGCATCTGAGACCACATTCACTGCGGCACCTAAGCTCTCCAAAGGGATGAACTGACCAAGCAGAAGAAATGCACTGGGAATAAACCTGCTGTTACCTGCTTTGATCTTTGGGTTGTAGGTATCAGGGACTCTAAAATCCCATTTCTGTGCAGACAAATGAATATTTAAATGGCCAGCTGCCTGGGGGAATCTATGCATATGTGAACTATAGCCCACACTTAATCCCATCCCTATGTAAATGAGAGGGGCCTGGTTCAGGGGCAGGAATGTGACTCCTGATGCCTTCTAGCATATTTGCCATGGTAGAGATGCTCCCTGACCTAATGAAAATTGAGGCGCAACAGTTAAAAATGAATTAATACAAAGCTAATTGGTACAGTCAGGGCATAGGCATCATGTTTGTAAGGACATAGCAACTGTATGAGCCCAATGCTGGAGTGCTGTCACACCATTTCGATACAGCTGAGGAGGCCCAGGAGAAAGCTTCATTGAACAAGAGCAGCAAGCTTCACTGGCATTCACTGTAAAATAATTTATAGAATCATACAACACAGAAATGAGACCATTTGGCCTATCATGCCGACATCAGCTCCTTGAAACAGTCACCCAATAAAACCTCTGTCCCTGCTCTTTTCTCAAAGCAATGAATAAGTCTTATTCTCTTCGAGACACAGAATTCTATTCCAAGACTGCTCCATCATCATTGGGATTGCACTTGCCTGCTTCCATTTTTAACTATCTCTTTGCAGCCAGATAATTTCTCTGTAATTGTGCTATGGGAAGGATAGAGAGGGGGGCAAGAGAGGAGGGGGTGCAGTGCTTTTGATAAAGGATAACATTATAGCTGTACTTAGGGAGGATGTTCCTGGGAATATGTCCAGGGAAGTTATTTGGTGGAACTGAGAAATAAGAAAGGGTTGATCACCTTATTGGGATTGCACTATAGACCCCCAATAGTTAGTGGGAAATTGAGAAATGAAATTGTAAGAAGATTCAGTTATCTCTAAGAATAATAGGGTGGTTATGGTAGGGGATTTTAACTTTCGAAACATTGACAGGAACTGCCATAGTGTTAAGGGTTTAGATGGAGGGGAATTGGTTAAGTGTGTACAAGAAAATTTCCTGATTCAGTATGTGGATGTACTGACTGGAAAAGGTGCAAAACTTGGCCTACTCTTGGGAAACAAGGCAGAGCAAGTGACTGATGTGTCAACTGGGGAAGCTGTATGGAGCCAGTGACCATAATTCTAAAATAATGATTGAAAAGGTTAAACTGGATATAAAAGTTTAAGTTCTAAGTTGGAAGAAGGCCAATTTTGAAGGTCATGATTTGGAGGTGCCGGTGTTGGACTGGGATAGACAAAATAAAAAAATCACACGACACCAGATTATAGTCCAACAGGTCTCCTTTGTCAGGCAGCTAGTGTAGCAGGACAGTATTAGACAAGAACTTTCAAAGCTGATTGTGGGTGGATGTTCGCAGATAAAGGCATGGCTGGAAAATGGGAAGCCTTCAAAAATGAGATACTGAGAGTCCAAAGATAATATATTCCTGTTTGGGTGAAAGGCAAGGCTAGTGGGTGTAGGGAATACTGAATGACTAGAGAAATTTAGGTTTTGGTCAAGAAAAAGAAGGAAGCATATGTCAGATATAGACAGCAGAGATTGAGTGAATCCTAAGAAGAGTATAAAGGCAGTAGGAGTATACTTAAGGGGGCAAAAAGGGGACATATGATAGCTTTGACAAATAGTATTAAGGAGAATTCCAAGGGATTTTATAAATACACTTAATGACAAAAGGGTAACCAGGGAGAGCATAGGACCCCTCAAAGATCAACAAGGCAGCCTATGTGTGAAACCACAGGAGATGGTGGAGATACTAAATGAGCATTTTGCATCAGTATTTACTGTGGAAAAGACATGGAAGATACAAAATGTGGGGAAATAGATGGTGACATCTTGGAAAATGTCCTATATTATAGAGGAGGAGGTGCTGGATGTCTTACAACGTATAAAAGTTTTAAAGTTGCCCCTTAGGTCCCTTTTAAATCTTTCACTCTCACTCTAAACCTATGCCTTAGAGTTCTGGACTCCCCCACCTCAGGAAAAGACCTTGTCTATTTATCCTATCCATGCTTGTTATGATATTATAAACTGCTATAAGGTTACCCCTCAGCCTCTAACGCTCCAGGGAAATCAGCCCCAACCTAGTCAGCCTGTCCCTATAGCTCAAACGCTCCAATCCGAGCAACATCCTTGTAAATCTTTTCTGAACCCTGATCACATGTGCCCTAGAACTCTGCGGGAAGCAATGGAAGTGATTGCTTGGCCCCTTGGTGAGATATTTAGATTATCAATAGTCACAGGTGAGGTGCTGGAAGACTGGAGGTTGGCTAACATGGTGTCACTATTTAAGAAGGGTGGTAAGGTAAAGCCAGGGAACTATAGACTGATGAGCCTGATATTGGTGAGCAAGTTGTTGAAGAGAATCCTGAGGGACAGGATTTACATGTATTTGGAAAGGAAAGAACTGATTAGGGATAGTCAACATGGCTTTGTGTGTGGGAAATCATGTGAAACTAACTTGATTAAAATTTTAAAGAAGTAGTGAAGAGGATTGATGAGGGCAGAGCAGTGGACATGTCTATACGGACTTCAGTAAGGCGTTCAACAAGGTTCCTCATGGTAGACTGGTCAGCAAGGTTTTATCTAGCCATTTGTGTACAGAACTAGCTCGAAGTTAGGAGACAGAGGGTGGAGGGTTGATTTCAGACTGGAGGCCTGTGACCATTGGTGTGCCACGAGGATCGGTGCTGCATCCAATGCTTTTTGTCATTTATATATATGATTTAGATGTGAACATAGGAAGTATAGTTAGTAAGTTCACAGATGACACCAAAATTGGAGTTGTAGTGGATAGTCAAGAAGGTTACCTCTGAGTACAACGAGATCTTGATCAGATGGGCCAATGGGCCACGGAATGGCAGATGGAGTTTAATTTAGTTAAATGTGAGGGACTGCATTTTGGAAAGTCAAATCAGGGTAAGACTTATACACTTAATGGTTAGGTCCAGGGGAGTGTTGCTGAAAAAAGAGACCACTGAGTGCAGGTTCATTGTTCCTTGAAACTGGAATCTTAGGTCAATAGGATAGTGAAGAAGGCATTTAGTATGCTTTCCTTTTATTGGTCAGAACATTAAGTACAGGAGTTGGGAGGTTATGTTGCGGCTGTACAGGACATTGGTTAGGCCACTTTTGGAATATTGTGTGCAATTTTCATCTCTCTCCTATAGGAAGGATGTTGTGAAACTTGAAAAGGTTCAGAAAAGATTTACAAGGATGTTGCCAGGGTTGGAGGAGTTGAGCTATAGGGAGAGGCTGAACAGGCTGGGGCTGTTTTCCCTGGAGCATTGGACGCTGAGAGGTGACCTTATAGAGGTGTATAAAATTATGAGGGGCATGGATAGGGTAAATAGACAAGGTATTTTCCCTCGGGTGGGGGAGTCCAGAATTAGAGGGCATAGCTTTGGGGTGAGCGGGGCAAGATTTAAAAGGGACCTAAGGGGCAACTTTATCATGCAGATGGTGGTGCATTTATGAAATGAGCTGCCAGAAGAAGTGGTGGAGACTGGTACAATTACAACATTTGAAAGACCCTGGAGGGTAAATAGACAAGGTATTTTCCCTCGGGTGGGGGAGTCCAGAATTAGAGGGCATAGCTTTGGGGTGAGAGGGGAAAGATTTAAAAGGGACCTAAGGGGCAACTTTACCATGCAGATGGTGGTGCATTTATGGAATGAGCTGCCAGAAGAAGTGGTGGAGACTGGTACAATTACAACATTTGAAAGACCCTGGATGGGTATATGAATAGAAAGGTTTTAGAGGGATATGGGCTAAGTGCTGGCAAATGGGACTCGATTCATTTAAGATATCTGGTTGTCATGAGCCAGTTGGGCCGCAGGGTCTGTTTCCATGCTGTACAACTCTATGACTCTACCTATTGCGACCAATTGCCATTAGTGTCCCCCAGTATCTATTCTTAGCTCTCATCTAATTTTCAGCTGCATGCTAACCCTCCTGACATTATCTAAAACCAGACCATTATTTTCCATATAAATGCTAATGATAGCCAACTCTGTGTTCCATCCATCTCTCTTGATCCCTTCATTGTCTCAAATCTTTCAGACTTGCCCTCCAACATCTAGTGCTGGATGAGTAGAATTTTCCTCTAATTAAAGTCTGGCAGAAAAAAGCCATTGTTCACTGTACCTATCACAAACTCTATTCCCTTGCCGACTGTGCCTTGGTAACTGAGGCTGAATTGGAGTTGTCACAATTTGTGTTCTATTCGAGCTCAGGATGAGCTTCCTGCCCAATATTCACATCATTCATAAGATTGCTTATTTCTATCTCAGTAACATCACTTGACTCTGTCCTTCCTCACTGATCTGCTGCTGAATCCCACATTCACACCTTTGTTATCTGTGGACTTGACTGTTGTAATACAGTCAAGATTGTCCTCTCTAGTACTTCCCTCCTTAACTTGAGGTTACTCAAAGATCCCCTGCCTATGCCTAACCCACACACTTTTCCCCTTTTTTTTGCATGTATCTTTTGTGGTTTTACACAAAAGAACTGACTGGATTCTGTTCATCTCCCATGATAAGGTTGATCTTCTCTCTTAACATTGACTTATGAAGCTTCAGTTTTTTGTATCAGTCACCATTTGAATAGTTTTCTCTGAAGTGAAATGTGATGAAAACTCATCAGCAGTTCTATCAACAACCCAACTGAAATCATGTTAGTCGAATTTTGCCACTAATCTGTGCAGATCATGAATGGAATATTCAATAGATTACCCTGGAAGCTGAATTGTTCTGATAGACTTTGCTGTTTCAAGACTTTTATTTATTCTGAGGATAAAGTAATCGTCAAAGGATTTCAATACTTCTTCAAAAGGATTCATTGCTTTTTTTTTAATCAATGGTAAGCTGTAGCCTCATAGTTCTAATTGTATTTAGCAGTGAAATAACTTGTTCAGCTTCTGATTCAGGATCTAATGTGGATGTAGTTCTATATCTTCAGAATTGTTTCCTCCAAGATGTAAAACTCCATGTTCTATTTGCCCACCTCTGAAATTAAATCTCCTGGCAATACGACTTCAGATGCCATGTCTTTCTGACTTAGTTATTTCTTTTTCTCACTTAAAATGCATATAATTTTGGAATGATTCAATGCTGTGTACTGCTGTACCGGGGGTTTTCCCACACTTTTGTGGTCATAGTGGAGGACTCCCACCTTGTGACTTTCCTAGATAAATCCCAGCAATCATGGCCTTAATAAGTGATAGCTTTACTGAATGAATCTCACTACCTTCAGCTTTAATAAATGATTTCCGCTCTAATCAGTAAATGAGTCCCACTATTTACTGCTTTAGATTGTGAATCCTGTTAATTTAACAGATTTTCCTAGATGAACTGTAGTCTTTAGTTTGTATAAATGCTTCCTGCCTTTAACCCAATTTGATAATAGATTACTTACCTCTTCTGCAGGATTAGCAGTTTCCTGACTTTCTTCTTCTGTTAGATCTTGTCTGTGTCAACTTCTAAAATGCCACATTTATTGCTTTTGCTCTGGCTTTGTGACGTTTCCTCAGCTGTGACCTCATTTTACATTTCATTTGTGGCCCTTAATTTCCCTTACTGCTGCTCGCTTGTTGTGATGACAATCTGAACTGAAATAGTTCTCTTGCCTTTTGTTTTCCCAATCTATATATTTGCACTATTTTTAAAAAAAGTTTTCCTTTTCCCTGCAAGGTTTTAACCTTTACTCATGGAGCGTTTGATGTCAGTTTGCTCTGTGGCTGAACCCTGATTTGAGCCCAATCCTACAGACCATGAGCACTCAATGCAATCTGTATCTGTCCTGTAACTGTAATCTGTAACCACTACTCCAATCCAGGGATCTCTGAACACTCTTCTGTTGCAACATGTCTCTTACCATCCCTGAAATGCTTTCTCCATTAACTGCAGGCTGTGTCCTTGTTGAAACTCACTGTGATGTTATCTTCTGTCTGGGCCCTTCAAAGTCCAGCATTTCCTATTGCGGACTGTCTGAGTGAGCAGAATTTTTAAAGCTTTGCTTAAAGAAATCTTCAGACCTCCAATAATGCCTGCATTGTGTAAAGCTACATTGCATCAGCCATTGGTACATATTGTGTGAGCTCTCCATCATTGCTCACTAATAGGTAGATTTGCTGTCACCATCCTGCTCCAGGCTAGGGTGGGGTCCTGCTTGGTCTACTGTAGTGGAGAAAACACATTTACGAGTCTAATGAAAAGAGGCTCTTGATCTTAAGTAAAGTATAGTTTATTGCACAATAGCAACTATTTACAAGTGACATTAATATCATGGACATTGCTCCAGAATCTGTAAGGAAGCTTCAGATGATTGGTCTTATTTCTTCAAGATCTTGAACTATATTCCCATCGAGCATGTACTAATTCCATTAGTACTTAAGGCATTCCACAGCATTGATTCTTTTAGAACCCTGCAACCCTTATCTAGCAATCTCCATCGTACACCAGATCTTCCCTTTTGATACTCCTGCCCTCAACCCACTACCACTGGTGTAATATTTCTTACTTTAACAACTCCCTTCAGTTCTGATGAAAGGATGCCAACTTGGAAGGTTAACGCTGTTTCTCTTCAAAGATGCTCACTGACCTGCTGAGTATTTCCAGATTGGGGCTTCACTAATCTCATCACTTGATCCCTTTTGTGAGTGGTGTGGATGTACCTCATTTTGCAGCTCCGCCCCTAACATGGCTATTAAATCTGAGGGGATCAGGTCCAAGGTAAAATTGTAGATATATGCTGCTTTAACAAATGTCAATGTTGCTTATATTGAATGTTGTAAACTTAGAGTACATGTGTGTACATGTTAAAATATATTAATGTTCTCAGAGGTGAAACATTCAGGTGGCTTTGATATTCTTATGCGTAAAATACTCTGAGTCAGCCAACAGTAGTATTGCTTAATTAATCTGACTTGAATGAAATGTTATTTTTACCTGTTCATTTCCATTGCCTAAGAAGAACATCGATAAACTCCTAGTTTGACATGTCCTGGTTTTACAGATGACAAATTTGATCTCCCACTTGCTAATATTTTTTGTGTATTTGTGTGAAACGGGCAGGCCTTATGCCACATTGGGCAGTGTCCCTGACTCTTGGCCAGAATCTCTAATTGACCATAGAAGGTGCATTCATGGCATGGCCAAATTAATTTTCAGCCCGTAGATCCTTCCAGTCCTCCTGATAGTGGGAGGGAAGTGTAGAAGAGTTGCTTGGCATCCATCCTCCAGAAGGCTGAAGGATTGTTTTACATTGTCAGTTTTCTGCAAACCACTGCAGTACTCTGCACATACAGACAGAACAATCCAACCAAAGTCCAGCCATTACATCCGAAACCTGCACTCGACATGACAGAGCATCATACTTGATTGGCTCCCTATTCACCAACTTAAACATTCAACTCCCCCCTCCCCCACCCAACCCCCACTATTAGTGCAGGGGCAGCTCTGTATACCATTTGTCAAATGCACAGCAGCAAATTGGCAAAACACTCACAAACGTTACCTGAAACCTGCAACCTGTCACACTTAAAAGGACAAGAAGACACATGGGAATGCTACCACCTGCAATTTCCCCTCCAAGCTAATGTCAGGATAAAATATTAGATTAACCTGCTACTCCATTTGCAAGATGTCCATAGTACAACTCCCACTCCCATCAGGTCATCCAGCTGACTACACACCGTATAACTAAGCAATAGCAAAGAAAAATGTGAATACAAAAACATATCGTGTAAAAACAGAAAATGCAGCAACTGATTTGATGTGTGAATTCTTTGGATGATTCCATGGTGTTAACTACAAGGAGCAGTTGAAGTATGTACCTTGCTTCTATTTAGGTGTCTATGAAATGTTATGGAAAAGCTGAGTATCTTTGATGTGGATGAGCTAGAAATGTGGATGAAGTTGACACATCTTTTGTGGCATATAATCTTGGGCCATCCATGACATGAGAGATTGTTTTACATTGTCAGTTTTCTGAAATGAAGGGGTTTCTCCTCAAATGTATTCCAAGTTCTGTGGGTATTACATCAGTCTAGCTGCAACCTCTGGGCAGAACAATGTTCTGAAATGAATACCCTGGAGAATTAAGTAGTGTAATCCTTTTCACACCTGCCTCCTCCAGTCTCGCTTCCACTTTGCCAGACTCAAGCAAGGAAATGGATACTGTACCAGTCTGTCCCTTTGGTGTAAAGCATTTGCATGATTTGTACTAAGTGTGATGTTTCACAGAAATACTTTCCTCAACTCATGTCTCCATTGCACTTTGCCGCACTTGATTTTTGCAAGCTATGTTTTGCTCTCATCTTTGATAGTGTTATTTTTAAAACTTGGAATGATGATTAAATGTTTCCCCTTGTTTGTGATCACTCAGTTTTACAGCAATACCTCCAGCTAATCTCCCCAGAACATAAAATGGTTTGTGTATTGTATCCTAATCTTTGGTATATTCTTTGGTAAGCTGCATGCTTAAATTAGACCAGAAGCTTATAGCTTTGGAACTGCTCCTTGTGATGTATGGCGATTTGACAATTTTCTTAATGCTTGTTTGGATGAATCTATAATGACTCCTCCATAGTTTTATTCTGACTCACTCCTCAATATGCATTTTTACTTTTTGAAATGTAAACAAGTCACTGCAAACATCAACAGGAAAAATTATTCCTATCTGTATATATAAAAAAGACGCTGATAACGTGGCATAACATATATTGCAAATCAAACTGTAGGAAATAACAGGGAGTCCGTTTATTTTTCCAGATCCCTACAAAAGTTCTGGGACAGCCTCAAATTGAAATGAAGTTCTTCAATTATATTTATGACAATGGACTCTCACAGCATTAGGGATGATCCCATCCACAGGAATTAGTTAACACTGGGATGAATTGAGGTCCAACTGATGCATCCACTTCATAATGGTGTGAAAGTTATCCATGTCAGCGCAATAGACCATAAGGATAATCTTTGACCATCACTATTTATCTTCAAACAATAAGGATGTCAGCATGCAGAGAAAAATATAACTCTGGAAACCTTCCTGTATATCTGAAAGATCAAGTTTTAAGTGCCCTTAAACATGACAGAACACATGACGTTCCAAATTCCTTTTCAGAAACAGAGAGAAGCATAAAAATAATTGTCGTAGTTCGATTTTTATTTCAGGACTATAGAAGTAGATTTATGCATACTCAAACCATTTTCCTTTCCACTTACGGCATTTTTCAAACCCAATCTCAAATTAACTTCATCACTAATTTTTGATTTTATGTTACATTTTTCTTTTAATGCTGCACCTTAAGGAGGAGACGCCACATGATGCTGTCACTAGAGTAATATTCCAGAGGATCAGATAAATGCCCTGGTGAAGTGGGTTCAAATCCTGGCATGGCAACCGGTGGAATTTAAAATCAATCTGTACAATCGGGAATATAAAACCAGTCTCAGTAATGGTGACCATGACAACTGTTAGTGATTGTTGTTAAATATCCATCTGCTTCACAAATGCCATTTAAGGAAGAGAATCTGCTACTTTTACCTGGTTTAGTCCACATTCCCAGCAACGTAGTTTACTCTTAACTGCCCTCTGCAATGGTCTAATAAACCATTCAGTTCTGGGCAGTTAGGGATATGCCAGAGTGATGCCCACATCTTATGAAGGAATTTAAAAAAATTGCAGTGGACGTGACTGTTCACCTAGATTTAGCTCTGCATCACTGCATAAATTTGCTAAAGTAAGAAATTCATCATTTCACAAGCACAATGTGAAGGCATAATGTACACAGTCGAAAATCATACACAAAGAAATATTTGATGCAAAAGCTCTTTTTGGAATAGAGTCCCTCCAGTGTTGAAGCAGCCATTTAGACCGTACTGATCCTCCAAAGGGTGTCCCATCCAGAACCCATCCCCCATAACCTATCCCTGCATTTCCCATGGCTACCCCACGTAGTCTGCCCATACCTCACACTAAGGGCAATTTAGCATGGCCAGTCCACCTAACCCGCACCTCTTTGGACTTTGAAAGGGAACTGGAGGAAATCTGAGGAGAACGTGTAAATACTCGACAGTCATTTGAGGGTGGAATTGAACATTGGTCCCCAATGCTGTGAGGTAGCAGTGCTAACCACTGAGCCACTATGCTGTCCCTTTCTTCATTTGTTCTTGTAATGTCTGTACCATACGGTCACAGAGTCATACCATACGGAAACAGACCCTTCGGTCCAACTCATCTGTGCCGACCAGACATCTCAAACTGACTGAGACCCATTTGCCAGCACTTGGTCCATATGCCTGTAAAGCTTTCCTATTCATATACCATCCAGATGCCTTTTAACTGTTGTAATTGTACCAGCCTCCACCACTTCCTCTTTCCATACACAGACCACCCTCTGCATGAAAAAGTTATTGCTCAGGTTCTTTGTAAATCTTTCCCCACTCACCTTAAACCTTTGCCCTCTAGTTTTGGACTCCCCTGGCTGAGGAAAAGGACCATGGCTACTCACCTTATACATGTCCTTAATGATTTTATAAACCTCTATAAGGTCACCCCTCAACCTTTAATGCTCCGGGGAAAAAAGCCTCAGCCTATTCAGCCTCTCCATACAGCTCAAACCCGCCAGTCCTGACAACATTCTTGTAGATCTTTTCTGCAACATCTCAAGCTTAATAACATCCTTCCTATTGAAGGTCGACCAGAATTTCAAAATAGCTTCACTAATGTCCTGGGCGAAAGTGAGGACTTCAGATGCTGGAGATGAGAGTTGAGAATATGGTGCTTGAAAAGCACAGCAGGTCAGGCAGCATCTGAGGAGCAAGAGAGTCGCTGTTTCAGGCAAAAGCCCTTCATCAGGAATGAGGCTGCGAGCCAAGGGGATCGTGAGATAAATGAGAGGGGGGTGGGGCTGGGGGGAAGGTAGCTGAGAGTGGGATAGGTAGATGAAGGTGGGGGTGAAGGTGATAGGAGAGGGGAGGCTGGAGCGGATAGGTGGGAAGAAATATGGACAGGTAGGACAGGCATTGGGTGGCAATGGAGGAAGCCTAGGACCTAGGAGGGGGCGTTGAAGTATTCGGCCATGGGGCGGTGGGGTTGGTTGGTGTGGGTGTCCCTGAGATGTTCTCTGAACCACTCTGTAAATAGGCATCCTACCTCCTCAATGTAGACGGGACCGCATCAGGAACAACAGATATAATAAATGATGTGTGGAAGTGCAGTGGGGTGTGGAAGGATCCTTTGGGGCCTTGGACGGAGGTGAGGGGGGGAGGGTGGGCGTTCGATGTGTGAGTTATTTTAAATTGAATGGAATCAAACGCAGTTGCCTAACTGCATTTTCCCCATTAGACAATTCAATCCGATGAACAATGTAAGTCGCTGTATAATAACTGATCAGCTTATCTAAACCAGTTGATATTTTTTACTGTTACTAGCTGGAAGCCTGAGCTAATGACAGAGCAGCTGAAATCTGATTGAATGATTGGGACCATTGACTTCAACAGGGGGTAAACAACAGGTTATAAGTAAATTGCTATCAAATATCATTAATTTCTCAGACTAATGTAACTGTCTAATTGTAGAATGAGAATGCAGTTTACAGGCATTAAGGAAGACCAGAAATGAAAAGACAGCCATTTCACGTGCTAGTAGATGTGTGTAATGATGTGTGTAATGACTTCAGTCCAATAAAATGTCATTAATTGATTGTGTTATGAAAAAATCAACAAGTTCAGGGAATTACAAGATAAGCTGTGAGGTGCAAATCTTCGGAATTTGCTGGACAATTTCTGCTGTTCTGCATCAGCTGGTCTTTCTTGAAGTTACCTGAAGTTCTAGCCCATTCTCCTCCCTACACCATTGCAAATTCCACTTCCTGACTGCTGTAATGCAATTGTTTTCAAGTTGAAATGTGCAGATTAATATCTAATTAAATGTTTATTCTATGAAATGCTCCGTTTTATCAAGGACTGATCTTGTATTTCTTGAAAGCATTCAATTAGGTTCACAATATATTACTTTGTCATCTGGCAGCTTAGGACAGCTGATGACATTAAGAAAGATGGGAAAATAGGAAAATGTTTTATTTTCATAGAGGTTAAAAAAATTGTGTAAATTCCAATAATCTCATTAGAAAATTCTCAATAGAAAAATAGTCTCATTGCTCATCCTACTATGTTGGGATAACCTAAAATTCCATGAATAATTTCTTATCAATGGTATTTTTCAGTGTAAAACGTTGTTACATACATAAATCAACACGTTTAAATTTTTAAAAATTGAAAACAGTTGTCTTGATTACAATAAGCATTGTGAAATCATGACCATGTTTATGACAGATTCCCTCGGTTGGAATTAGTTTGCCTTATTTCCTTTCTATACGCAAATAGAGACATAACAGTTAGGTTATTCAGGAATAAAGCTACAGTAAAGAGCAGACAGCTACTTAGTTTTGTGTTTGAAGACTTAATCTGAAAATACATGTGGGTTTCATTGTGCTGTGTTCTTCAGGTTGCCAAATTGGAACGAGAAAAAAATCAAGAAGGAAAGCTGATCAGGGAGCAGGAGCAGCATAAACACACTGTGGTAGTAACTGAACTCAAAGCCAAGCTGCACGAAGAAAAAATGAAAGAACTCCAGACTGTGCGAGAGAGTCTGTTACGGCAGCATGAAGGTGAGCTTCTCCGAATCATCAAAATAAAAGACAATGAGAACCAGAGACTTCAGGCACTTGTTAACGCCTTGCGTGATGGAGCTGCTGACAAAGTTAAAACAATGCTTTATAATGAAGCTAAAGAAGAGGCCAAGAAAGTATTTGAGGTTGAGAAAATCAAACTGCAACAAGAAATCTCTGATTTGAAGGGGGCTAAAAAACATGTGGAGGAAGCATTAAGTCAGGCTGTTCATGCTGACAAGATGAAGGCTGCAGAGATAAGAAGTGTGTACCACCTGCATCAAGAGGAAATCTCCAGGATAAAAAGAGACTGTGAAAGGGAGATTCGTAGACTGGTACGTATCGATTTCTTAACCTTGTAAATACTGCTGGTAAACATATGTTTTATCAGCAAGTTCAATATAAAGATTATTTTAAATGATGGTAAGTGTGAGATTTGCTGCAATAAATCCTTGACCCTATACCTGAGGTTTGCAGTAGCATTTAACTAAACAGTATACATCTTTTAACCCACAGTTTTATGAGATTTGGTTCCAAACAAGTTATAACTTTTTATTTACTTAAAAAAATGACCTTCAAGTTGTACCATAAAGGACTGCAGTTCATTTTGATGAGTTGCACGATCCTGCCAATAATTCATAGTGTCCCACAGTGTGCTGCATGGCACCAACTGACAGTGTAATAAAGAAAATGACTAACTATGAAATATAAATCTGAATATTTACCAAGGAATATTTTGCTCAACCTTAATTTCCAGAATGGTTGTGATTGTTCATATTTTAATTTGATATTTGATTGAAGTTCAGGTCAGTCTGGAGCCAATATTGCCCAGGTCACATGATGTGTTGTCAGCCATATTAATAACTATTGTGGCTATTTGAAAAAAATATATAGCTTTACCATTTATAATATTGTCTACACTGGACTATATTGGACATAACTTAATTCAGTCAAGAGTAATGATTAGGCAAGTGAATTAGACAAGATCAGCACCATTAGTCAAAGTAAGTTAATAACTAATGCAGCTTCAACACTCCAGTCACTAAATGCAATAGATCAGATTTGATGTTAAAATGGCAAATGTAGAAGGTAATAGCATACACATGTTGAAATACTTTTCCCTCATATGGGTCTTATCTAGAAATGATTGGTGTTGGAATAAGAGTGTGATAATTTGCATAAAGATAAGAGTCCAGATATTTGAAAACTATGCGTATATTTCAGCAATTACACATGCAGGTCTGTCCCACAGTCAGTGACATTAACTCAACCACATGTGCTGGGCTCACCATGCAGGCAGTATGGTACTTGCAAGCTCCTGGAGGGGTGCCTTATTTAAAGCCATCCTGCTTGATTGAAGGAGTCAGCAATGGGAAAGCAGGTGGACACTGTGTTTGTTGCTGAATCTCTCTCCTGTGAGCCTCATCATCTCCTTATTCGCCTAGCCCGAAATATATCCTTGTCTCTTACTCTCTGTTCCATACTACTCAGCCAATTTTATATCCACATTGCTACTGACCCTTTAATTCCATGAGCTATCATTGTCCAGTCTGTAGTGTGGCACTGTCATTAACGCCTTTTGAAAGTCTGTGTACAGCTCATCGAAGAACTCCAGTAAGTTAGTTATTTGCACCATATTTTGTATTTTGCTTGGAATGACTGATTGTAAAGCTTATCTCTTGGTGGCTACTGAAGTTGATTTTTAAATAAATCAGCATTTGAAAGGAAATTGTTTGGGTATGGAGCCTGCCACTCATTTGATGTGCGGCTGGAATTAAAATCAACGTCAGGAAACTTCCATTAGAAATGTTAGTTTTCCCAGAGTAATGTTGGGAGTAATATCGGAATACTACGATAACAAGCATTTTTCAAACATTGTATAGTTACCCTAGAATAATTAAAATCAAAATTGGAATATGTGATATGAGTTACAGTTGCTAAAATAGGCTAAATGCCAAAGTAATTAATAAAAACTGACTTGCCTTTTCCTCACACTTTTATCATTAGACTATCAAAGAATTTGGCCATGTACTGCTGCTCAGTATCCAGTTGCAAAGGACCTCAGATGTCTGGATAATTGCAAAGCCTGAACTTCAAAGGGATACCACACAGCTATACCATTAAGTAAAATAATTAACTGTTATCCTTCCTTCTAGCCTCAACCAGACATATTTCTCCAAATTCAAAGATACAATTTACGAGGAACTGCTGATGGCATAGAAAGCACACACATTTATAACATGCCCTTCTGTACATGAGAAGCAGCCCTTTTTCTCTTAGAATGGTGGTCAGACTGCTGAATGATGTACATGTAATGCTGTACTGGATTTGCCTTTAACCGTGGTAATTAAGTTGTCAAACCTAGTCAAATCAAAATGATCAAATCTTAAATTGTCAAATGCTAGTTGAATTCATGCTGCAACCAAGGAGCTTTCAAGTTCTACAATGTTTCGAGCAAACATAATTTTATTTCAGAATTTTTTTTTAAATTTAGTGACTTAGCTGGAATTACATAACCCAGCTTTAAACAACCATTCTGAAGAAGAGTTAAATAGGACTTGAAATGTTAACTCTTGTTTCTCTCTCCAGGGATACTGCCAGAGCTGTTGATTTTCTCGAGCATCCCGTGCTTGTTTACAACTCTATCGCATTCTATTTCAGTCTTCTTGGATTGACTATATTTAATTTAAAACTTAAAATTTCTGATCATTTTATCAATTAACTGCTTATAATACATCTGGCATCCCCGGTGCACTTTTACAATACAAGTCTGGTCATCTTGCTGTAGGAAGGATGTTATTAAACTGAAAAGATGCCAGGCAAGGATTTTCAGGGATGGGCAGCATCGTGCTCAGCACTGCTGCCTCACACCACCAGGGACACAGGTTCTATTCCAGCCTTGGGTGACTGTATGTGTGGATATGCTACATTCTCCCCTTCTCTGTGTGGCTACCCTCCAGGTGCTCCGGTTTCCTCCCGCAGTCCAAAGATGTGCAGGTTAGATGGATTGGCAATGTAAAATTGCCCATGGTGTCCAGAGATGTGCAGGCACGGTTGGCTAGCCTTGGAAAATGCATAGATAGGATAGGAGGATGGGTCTGGGTGGAATGTTCTTCAGAGGGTTGGTGTGGGTTCGATGAGGTGAATGGCCTGCTTCCACACTGTATGTATTCTGTGATTCTATATTGCTGAGACTGGAAGGTTTGAGTTACAAGGTGGGGATAAATAGGCTGGGACTTCCCTATAATGTAGGAGGCTGAGGGGTGACCTAACAGAAGTTTATAAAATTTTGAAGAGCATAGATAAAATGAATAACCAAGGTCATTTCCTCAGGGTAGGGGAGTCCAAAATGAGAGGGCATAGATTTAAGGTGAGGGGGAATAATTTAAAAGTGACCTGAGGGATGGTGGATCTAATGCGGAAAGAGCTGCCAGAGGAAAGTGTAGAGGCAAGTACAATTGCAAAATTTAAGAGATTTGGACAAGTACATGGCTAAGAAAGGTTTCGAGGGATATGGGGCAAATGCAGGCCAATGGGACTACTTCAGTTCAGGAAACCTGGTTGGCGGTGGATGGATTGAGCTGAAGGTTGCTGTGCTGTATGACTATGACTCCATGACTCTATGTTAAGTAAATGATTTTAGACGATTGGATGATGATGGAATTGGTAGTAGTGACTGCGCAATCCTTATGTAGACAAACACCCGTTCACTCTGAGGGCAGCTTCCGCCATGTTGTATGATATGACCAATGTACTAAATTGAATAGATTCAGTGCTGATCCAATGATTCAATTTGATTTCATTTATTTATTGTCACAGATTTTGTTACCAAATACAGTGAGAAGTGTTGTATCGTGTCACCTCTCTCCGGTGCAATCTTAAAACACAGAAAAATAGACTAAACATAGAATATAAAGGCAGAAAAATAAAGAAAAAGTGTTCAACTTTACATTCCTTCTTGTTAAGTGCTCTGCCATGGGCCATAGGCCTAGTGGACAGGCATGAGTCCTCTTTGCCATACTGCTGCTAGAAGGAAAGTCATCACTCTTCGACGCCATCTCACCTCCACTGACACTCCCACTACTATGAATCCTCACTGGGCCTCGCCTATGCAGACACCAGCAATGCTGCCGGGTACTGCACTGGCCCAAACTCAACTCTGCTATGGCCATGAGTCCACTTCGGGCCCACTTTATGGTGGAACGTTGAAAACCTAACCAGAAGAGCAGACTCAATAAGCACCTCAATCATCAGTGATGGTGCAGCCCAGAAAGTGTGTGCAAAGACAAGGCTGATAAGGGGCAACTTTTTCACACAGAGGGTGATACATATATGGAATGAGCTGCCAGACGAAGTGGTGGAGGCTGGTATAATTGTAATATTTAAACGGCATTTGGATGGGTATATGAATAGGAAGGGTTTGGAGGGATTTGGGCCGGGTGGGACTAGATTGGGTTGGGATATCTGGTCGGCACAAATGGGTTGGACCGAAGGGTCTGTTTCCATGCCGTAAATCTCTATGACTATGACTCTGTCTTTGGAACCACTTTTAGCCAGAAATGGTCAAATCATTTCAGCCTCTGCCTTATAATCCCCACCATCACAGAGGATAGTTTTTCACAAATTTGATTGACTTAATTTGATACCAAAAAGTCACTGAACACACCAAGTACTGCAAAGACCGTGGACCCTGACAACATTCTGGCTATAATACAGAAGACTCTCACTCTCGAACTAGACATGCTTCTAGCTGGGCTATTAGAGTACAGCTGCAGTACCACAATCTACCCGACAAGGTGGAAAATTACCCACGTTCTTCCTGTCTGAAAAAAAAGCCAATCCAATGTGACCATCACACTTTCATCACTCTCATCTCAAACATCACGAAAGTGATTAAGGAGTCACTAACAGTGCTATTGAGTGTGACTTACTGACCCATAACCTGTTTTTGATGTTTGAGTTCCACCAAAGACACTCAGATCCAAAGCTCAGTTCAGTCTTCAATCTTCATCCAAATACTGACAAAAACAAGTGGATTCCTGAGGAGGAGTGAGTGTGACTGTCCTCAATGTCAAGGCAACAGTTGATTGTTTGTGTGACATCAAGGGACCTGATAAAATTAATGTCAACGGGAATTGGAGAAAAACTTTTTACCAGCTGATGTCATACCCAGTACAGTAGAAATTTGTTGTGATTATTGGAGTTGAATCACCTCAGCACCAAGATATGCTGCTGGAGGTCTTCAGTATAGTCTTTTAAACCCAATCATTGACAGGTGCTTTGCCTTCTACCATAATAAAGGACAAAGACTACAGACACATGGGGTCATCATCACCTCCAAGTACCCTTCCAAGTCACTCACCATTCTCACTGAGAAATTATTTCACTATCATTCAATCAAAATCCTGGAACTCCCTTTTCAACAACACTGCAGGTATACCTATGCCACACAGACTCCTTTGGCTTAAAAAGGTAGTTCACCATCACCTTCAGAAAAGAATCATGGAGTTATTCAGCACAGAAACAGACCCTTCAGCCCAACTAGTTGGCGCCAACCATGTTCCCAAACTAAACTAGTCCTGCTTACCTGTGTTTGACCCATATCCCTCCAAACCTTCCCTATTCATGTAATTATCCAAATTTCTTTTAAACTTTGTAGCTTACCTGCATCCATTATTTCCTCTCACAGCTTATTCCATGTATGAACACTCTCTGGCAACAAAAAGTCGCTCCGCATGTCCTTTTTAAAATGTTTGCCCCTCACCTTAAATATATGCCCTTAGTTTTGAAATCCCCTAGCCTAGGGAAAAGACTCTTGCTATTCAACTTATGTATGTCCCTCACAATTTTAGAAGTCTCTATAAGGTCACCCCTCAACTTTCTATTCTCCAGTGAAAAAGATCCCAACCTATTTCGATGACTCAAGCACTCCATTCTTGGCAACATCCTGGTAAATCTTTTCTGAACCCTCTCCAATTTAATAATATCTTTCCTATAGCAGGGCATCAAAGCTGCACACAGTATTCCAGAACAGGCCATACCAATATCTCAATCTCAATATGGTGTCCCACCTTCTAAACTCAAAGGTCTTAGCAACGAAGTCAAGTGTGCAAATTTCAAGGAATTATGTACCTGAACCCCTAGGTGTTTGTTCTAAAAGACTACTAAGAGCCCTACTGATAATTGAATATGTCCTGCCCTTGTTTGTTTTACCAAATTAAATTCTGTCTTCCACTCCTCAGCCCATTGACCCAGTTGATCTAGAACCCTTTGTAACCTTAGATAACCTTCTTCACTGTCCACTATACCACCAATTTTGGATTCATCCGCAAACTTGCTAACCATGCCCCTTACATTCTCATCCAAAGACTTAGATAAATGACAAACAAAATTGGACCCACCACTGATTCCTGTGGAACTCCCACTGGTCACAGGCCTCCAGTCTGAAAAACAACCCTCCACCACCACCCTCTGTCTCTGGCCATCAAGTCAATTTTGTATCCAGTTGACAAGCTCACCCTGAATCCAATGTGATCTCAATTTGCTAATTAGTCTACCAGGTAGAACCCTGTCAAAGGCTTTACTAAGGTCCATGTAAACAACATCTACCACTCATCAATCTTTTTGATTACTGCCTCAAAAAACTCAATCAAGTTTGTTAGACACGGAATTATGCATGGTGAATAGAATCCTAGAATCCCTACAGTGTGGAAACAGGCCCTTCAGCCCAACAAGTCCACATCTCCCCTCCAAAGAGTAACCCACCCAGACCCATTCCTCTATCCTATTATCCTATATTTACCCCTGTCTAATGCACTCAACCCACACATAAATACTGTCCTTGCCATTGAAGATACTGGAGAAGGACGTTCAGTGAGCATTCCTATCCTTAATGACGGTGGAGCCCAGAAAACTATGCAAAAGACAAGGCTAATGTGTTTGCAACCACTTTGATCTGGAAATGTATAAATCTTCTCAATTAGACTAATGTATATTGATATACTTCAGTCTCTATGTTAAATTTGTAAATTATTTCCCTGTTCTGATATGATACCTTGATTCTAGTACATACAATGATGTTGAGAGACACAAACTGAGGTACTGTAATGTCAACTCAGTGTTAAATTACAATTTCACAAATTCACATAAGCAGTTGAAATTATATTGTGGACATTGGGATTTCTAATGGGACAGGTCGACCCATGGACATTGGGTTTTGTGGACAGGAACAGCACTCAGATTTCAAGAATTAGTTTTAATTAGAATTAAGATTGCTTGTCCATTCTCCTATTACATTCTTGTATCACATTTTACAGATGTCTATCTCTGGGCAAATTTTAATGACTAGATTCAGTACTATCCTCTGTAGCTATAAATGCTAATAGCTGTGAGTTTCCCCAGAAAACAAGCCAAAGACCATTGTATTGAAGTCCATCCATGGAAGAGCGAGTATCAAGGAACCAAGGATTCCATTAAACCAGCCAGTGCCTTTGGGCAACAATCATGCTTTATCCCAAGCTCACCAGCTCAAAAGATAAAAAGTTAAAAAGTGGATAGATTTCTGTGCAATGCATATGCTTAACTAAGCTCTTGCATGATGTTACTATTGTGGAGAAGATACCATTTGAAACAGTGCTTAGCATTGAAACAGAGTGATGATTTAATTCAGTAGTTCTCTTGGATTTAATTAAAATCGCTACCTTTACTTAATTATTTGTCAAATAGAAATGATTTGCAACTGTGCCAGTTAGTAACTTCAGATGCCTCAGGTGTCCCAGAATTTCTTACTGACTGTTGTACCAGAAATGACCTTTCATAATTCATATAGCAAAATACATGACTCAGTGTGAAGGAGACCTAAAGTCTCTCCGAATAATGGAACTTAAAGTGACAACTAGTGATTATTCTAACATTGCTTAATCAAATTGATCTGTGTATAGAGCAGTCACTGACCGAAACTAGTCTGATCTATTAGCATGCTGGCATAAAGTAATGGTGGATTTGCAAAGCATGCACTATCTCTATTCTAAAACCTTGCTCAACAGAGCAGAATCCTAGCCTGCAGTTATATTTGCCAACCTTATACACATATAGATCTCAACAGCCCATTATTCAGCAAGCTTTCCCATCTACCATTGTTCAGTTCTGTTTGCTATTGTGTTCCTACACAAAATGAGACAACATTGAACGATGTAGAGAGAAATGAGACTTAATTAATTGGCTCCATGGTGCATATCCTTTTTTTAAATCAATTTCTTTGGTAAGAGGTATGTACTTGTATAAAAGTCAAATATTTTAGCCTATATTTTAAGGTTAAATTTATGACATGGATACTAGTTTTTAGGGGCTGAAATTCATGTTACAATCCAAAATACTGTATCATTAGCAGAAGCCCAATTGATCTCTAAACAAATAAAGAAAAAAACTCAATGAATTACAGCACTGGCTGCTACATAGTTACTTGTCTTCACTGCAACTTCGATAGCTTTCACTTTAAACACTGCTGTATATTTTTTGGTTTTTCTGGAGGATATGTTTACACAAAATGAAGAAGAAGTATCAAAAACCTCAGCTAGGTATATGGCTATATTCCATGAGTGCTAGAGGGGAACTGAGCTCAGCTGAGCTGCCACAAAGGGAGGTTGTCATCTGACTCTGACCTGATGAGTCTTAAATGTTCGCGCCAAATTCTTCCATTTCCCTCCGTTTTCTCTCGTCTACTGTTTAGATTAGATTAGATTACTTTACAGTGTGGAAACAGGCCCTTCGGCCCAACAAGTCCACACCGACCCGCCGAAGCGCACCCACCCAGACCCATTCCCCTACATTTACCCCTGCACCTAACACTACGGGCAATTTAGCGTGGCCAATTCACCTAACCTGCACCTTTTTGGAGTGTGGGAGGAAACCGGAGCACCCGGAGGAAACCCACGCAGACACGGGGAGAATGTGCAAACTCCACACAGTTGTTTTAGTTTTTCAAACAAACATTTTAAGCTTTTATTTCTGATTAAAAAAAACAGACATTTGACTCTTGTACAATCTCACTGATCAAGGGGGGCATGGTAGCACAGTGGTTAGCACTGCTGCCTCAGCGCCAGAGACCTGGGTTCAATTCCAGCCTCAGGCAATTGTCTGTGTGGAGTTTGCACATTCTCCCTGTGTCTGCATGGGTTTCCTCCGGGTGCTTCGGTTTCCTCCCACCGTCCAAAAAAAAATGTGCAGGTTAGGTGAATTGGCCATGCTAAATTGTCCGCAGTGTTAGGTGAAGGGGTAAATGCAGGGAAAGGGTCTGGGTGGGTTGCTCTTTGGAGGGTCAGTGTGGACTTGTTGGGCCGAAGGGGCTGTTTCCATACTGTAAGTAATCTAATCTAAAACATTGTAGCTGTAACATTTATGCACAGGATAAGACCTTTCCTCACAAATGTTGACCAGTTATCTGTGAAGAATAAGGGTTGACTTTAACGAAAATGCATGGAAAGTTTCAGATTTTGTGGCCAACAACAGGGGGTCGACCTTTACATGAGATTGACTTTTATTCGAGTATATACGGCATTTGCTCTCTTAGCTTGAGGTACCAATCCTTTCTAAGCCTGCAAATAGTTTTATCCTGTGGCTTTTTACAAGTTGTGTCTTTTTCCATCTGGAACAAGGGAATGGGGTGTGTCAGGATTCTTTTGAGGTGTGTTGGACTTTGGCTCAATCTACCAATTTAAATTTACTTTCTTCTATGTGTGAGCCAAGTCCTGCGTGTTCTTTTAAATGAAGCAATAGGAGAAGATATTCGGTCTCACACTCTTAATTTATTTTACACAGTAAGTGAACAAAGCATTCAGAGCTCTGGGTCTAAACCTCTTTATCCCTGACAAACTACAAAGTGTGTTAGTTCAAAAAGTAAGACCTCGTTTTGTCCCTGCCCCAGTCTTTTATACAATAAAAAACGTCATATAAACACTGAGGTAGAATTATCTTCTGATTGGGTGTTGGTCTGACTCCATTCCCCGCCTCCTCGCATTCCTAGCTGTCCAACCCCACGTGACCTTCTTTTGCCCGCGAAATGGAGCATCACATGACCTCCTCGACCCACTTCTGAGGCGCGAAATGGAACATCATGTGATCGCCCACCCTCTTCCGGGGCGCGAAACGGGATGTCACGTGATCGCCCGCCCTCTTCCGGGGCGCGAAACGGGACGTCACGTACCCGCCCCGCACTCTTCCGGGTGCGAGACGGGGACGTCACGTGACCACCCCCCCTGCTTGGGTTACAGAGTCACCACAGGGTTTTGAGTGCTGAATCCATCCAGAGTCACAGCCAGCCTTCTGTTTTTAAAGTAAGGAATGTATTTACAGGTGTGATCTGAAAGAATAATAGTGTACATGAATTGAGCTAAAAAGAGAAGAAATTTCACACATATCAGATGCATGGTGCAAACAGAACCACATGATCAATTGTAACGGGGCCCACATCCAACCCTGTGGAAATTGCTAATCAAAGTCAAGAGTGTGGTGCTGGAAAAGCACAGCAGATCAGGCAGCATCCGTGGAGTAGGCAAATCAACATTTCAGGCAAAAGCTCTTCATCAGGAATTGCTAATCATTCCACTCATGCAGCATAAGTAGCTGCCATTACAGGTCGATGAAAGTTCTGTTATTGCAGGTCAATGAATAAATTCTTGGAAATTACTGAGACATAACAAGGTCTTAACAAGGTCTGCACCATTTTCTGAAATCAGGCATCCCAGTGAGGGAGGATTCAGGACACCCCTTGTGGGATTGTGAGTTGAAATGTTGGGGTCACAAACTCTGTTACAGCCAGGGCTGCTGCAGAGCTCTTCCACTTCCCACGCCATCTCCTGCTGTCATGTGCCCTCTCCATCCCTGCTCGCACAATTCTGCCTGAGATGTCACAACAAGTTTCCAGCCTTGAAGGGGCATTGGAAAGGGAGAAAGTTTAGTTAGGTATTTCCTAGGGATTTGCTGATAGTCCTGTTTAACTAGCAATCTCAGAATTTCAGCCTCATTAAGTCTTGACAGCTCAACATTATTTCACAAAATTGGACAAAGTCATAAATAACTGCTTCATTATAAATCATCAAGCTTGGGGAAAAACAACACAGCCAGAAGTATAACAGCACAGCTTGACTGAACTTTGTTCCATTTCAAAATTTTTACAGCACCATGCTTTCAGCTATAATTGATTAAACCCATTTCATTGAGCATGACATTTGTATCAAATACAGGATAATTCAAATGAATCCTCTAAACTTCCTAATAACCAACCATGAATAGAATGAAACCATGTTCCTTTATTGATCTAGGCAGGCAGAATGATGCATGAAACATCTTTGAAAACCTTGTTTTATTTTATCAATTTTTCAACATCAGGCCTGAAGAAGAGTTACACCCAAAACGTTGACTTCTCCACTTCCTGATGCTGCCTGGTTTGCTGTATTCTTCCAGCCTCCTGCTTGTCTTGGATTCCAGTATCTGCAGTTTTTTTGTCTCTAGGTGGGACTAGTTTAGTTTGGGATTATGTTTGGCTTGGAATGATTGGACCGAAGAGTCTTTTTCCATGTGGTACAACTCTGCGTTCAAACAAAATCTTCTTCATCTGTTTCTGCTTTATTTTCATTATCTTTGATAGTAAAATAGGCAAGAGAACATTGAACTAATATTAATAAATAGTAACTGAAATTGGTCATTTACCATTCGGCCTATAATCTGAGATTTCCCTAACATAATTTTCCGGAATGGTTGGATCACATGGGTACAGCAGCATGTATCGCAAGTTTGCTACTTATCGAATAGTGATTGTAATGCTGAAAAAAACGCATCAATTTGAAATATATATTTCCTTGGAGGCAAATTTAATTAGAAATTGATTCTGTGATATTCCTTCTTCTGTTTTTTCAACAAAAGATGCCACACAACTTCTTACTGAGTCAACAGTGAAAACCCAGTTGTTCTACTGCTAAATCTGTGAATATCAAATCAACTTTCATTAAAGCTTTCAATAAACTTTTAATGAATCATAAAATCAAAACATGGTTACATGTAGAAGTAGCTCAGTTGACCTCTTTGCTCTCTGAAGGAGTTATCCACTTTAGATTAGATTAGATTCCCTGCAGTGTGGAAACAGGCCCTTCGGCCCAACCAGTCCACACCGACCCTCCGAAGAGTAACCCACCCAGACCCATTTCCCTCTGCCTAATTGACCTAGCACTATGGGCAATTCAGCATGGCCAATTCAGCTGATCTGCACATCTTTTGCACTGTGGGAGGAAACCGGAGCGCCCAGAGGAAACCCACGCAGACACAGGGAGAATGTGCAAACTTCACACAGACAGCCGCCCGAGGCTGGAATCGAACCTGGTGCCCTGGTGCTGTGAGGCAGCAGTGCTAACCACTGAGCCACTGTGCCGCTCTGCTTGTTCCATTTCTTTGCTGTTTCTTTGTAGCCCTGAAAATTTTCTCTCATAATAAATCTATTGGAAAATCTTTTTTAAACACGATTGAACCTGCCTACGTCACATGCTTAGACAGTGCTTTCCAAATCCTATCAACTCGCCATTGATTTTATTTTGCTAATCACCAGTCATTATTGCATTGCAAATACTAGGTTGATAAGCTAATTAGGTTTTTGACCAGTCCATTTAATTTAAGGTAAAATGAAGTTGTAAAAGAGCTCATGTGACCTGTTCTGAATCTTGCTTGCCAACAATGCTGAGTGTCTGTGAGGCCCAGCTTGTTTTCCTGTGACAAAGGACAAGACGTTTGCTTCCGTAGACAATCACCATTTCCTAGCTCAGTGGGTTGCACAGAAATCAAAGCTTCTTTCTCAGGCATGAGGAGGAGAAGCAATGAGGGCAAGGCCATGTCTCCAAGAAACTGCAGCTCACGTTGGCAGTGGCTATGGAGAATTTTGGGGCTCAGATCATTCCACTCCCATGATTCTGATTGGCTTATGCCTGAAACGTTGATTCTCCTGCTCCTCGGATGCTGCCTGCCTGCAGTGCTTTTCTAGCACCACACTCTCGACTCCCAAAAATGTCACAAATGTGTAACTGTGATGTTATCCATTTTTGCAATAAAGGCTAATCTCGCTTTCTAAAAATGGACACAGAATCCTGCAGAGGAGCTCCCCAGAAGTCAGATAACTATCCTTGTTGATGAATTATAGCCAAAAAAAGCAGACACACTGATGTGTTAACTCAGCATCAATCACAAAGGCGGATGTTTAGAATTTGATTAATCCATAGATAGCACAATGATTTATTCTTAAATTTAGAAATTTAAAGCTTCTGGAAAAACAGGAGATTTGGAGGACTCCACAGATAATTCCAAAAAGTTGACCTTGCTTTGTGGAACCATGATTCATCAATGTTTGCACAATTTTGTTTTGGTGGAGTTAAGACAGGCGTCCGCTGTTTTATTGCTGTCCTGAATCAACAAAGCATGTGACGTGACTCCTGAGAAGCTATTTTATAAAATTCTGTATCTATTTCTAAAAAGACAGATTTGCCTTCACACAAAACATAAAATGTTACAATTACAATTACAAAATGTGACATCTCTTTCTCTTCACTGGAAATAATAGAAATAATAGTTTCTTTTTTTTTTACAGAATTGCACAGTGGAAGGAAAAGAGAAGAAATGCACTTTCCTTTTCCTTTATATGCACAAATGGCTAAATCAATAAGCTTGCCCTTAAACATTTCAATTAAGTTTTATTGGGAAATTCTTTCCTTTCCTTTTTCCCATTTTTACAACTGTTTAAATTGCTTTTAGATTTGTACTTCTGTTACAATCACAATTTATGATTTCCTCACCATTGAACTCTACTAATAATGACAAATCAGTCATGGTTCTGACAAAAGCTAACTGGACTTGAACTGTTACATCTGTCTTCCTCTCCAGAGATGCTGCCAGACCTGCTGCAGCACTCTTGGTCTTGTTTCAGATCAGTAATTTATCTGTAACTTTTTTTTTATGTTCATGGTATGTCTAACTGCATTAATTTCTAAATGGCTTTTCTTTCATTTTCATCTTTTCAATAATAAACCTCAGTTCTATAGTTGAAAGAACGTTAAAGTTTTGTGTTATTAAGTTTCAGTGAAAATAAAACTAAAAGAACTATGAAGCCAGGCTTCACTGGCTGGAATTATACAGCCCCCACAGTCTGTTTGAAACCAGCAGCTACTTCAGGGAATAGGGTGTAATGCGTTTCTCGTGTTTGTCTGTTAAATGACTCTCAACCATCATCAGTTCTTGGGCCAGAGCATTTCTTGGATTAAATGCAGCTGAACTACTACTCTTAAAGAAGGATATGACATCTCCCTATTTGAATTTGGGAACATGTTCGGAAAATCTTCCGATTTCATGGCCTGTTTCAGAGGTTTTTTGATTTTGGCTGTTACTAGACAGAGTGAGATTATTCTTAGTCACTTTGGTCTCTCTCTCTCTCTGTGTTTGTAGCTCCAACTTCAATTTATATAACTGGAAATCCTTTATTTTTCACTTTCTCAGGCTTGGAGCTCTAGCTCCATTTCTCTGGTTTGCATGTCTTTGAACTTGTCTTTTCAGCTCATTTCCTCTGTCTTGCTTTTGTTCCCTTTTCCTCTGAACCTTAATCTCTGATTTAATTTCTAGTTTCTTTCCCATCTCTATTTGTGCTAAAGTAACCCTGTCTGGTACAGATTCAATTTCTGCTTTGGCTTGACTGAATTCAAATTACTTAGCCAGCATTCTGAAGAACTTCTGTCTCATTACCTTAATGGGGTTCTCCTTCTGTTTTCCAATGGCTTTTAAGTGGTCCATGTCTAAGGGCACTAATTTCTGCCAACTTGAGCCCTCTTGATCAATAAATTCTTGGGCATCATAATTTACCATCTTACATGATTACTTCTACTTTGTTAATTTTACAACAAAGCTTTCTCTGTAACATCTGACTTGGTTGCAAGCAGTTTTCACTGAATCTTCTTTTCAACTGCCAATTTCTTTGCAGTTCAAAGCTTGGCTGTTTTTCAACAGACTGAATCCTGGCTTTTGGGACAAATTTAGATTTTGGCTCATTTTGTAATTGGTGCAATCAGCACATGTGACTCCAATTTGTCATAGGCCACTCTCCTTACAGGCCTGGTGCTATTGTGAAGAAAGGAAAATATACAGAACAACCCTGCTTATCCGAACGTCAATTACTCGAATTTCGGATTATCCGAACAAGATCTCGAGGTCCCGTAAAAACATTTTCCGTTATTCGAGCAATCAGTTATCCGAACAATCAGTTACAAAATACTCCCTGCCTGTCCCATTTGGATAATCGAGGTTGCAGTAGATAAATGATAGACCATCAGCAAATTGCCCAAATCGAGACAGTAAACCAGATGGCAACAACAAAAAGGAAAGGAAGATTAAATAATAGTATGGTATTAACAGTGCCTGTAAACCTTGAATTTAGCTGCTTTGAATTCAGTTGGATATCTAATTTCTTTAATTGCTGTACTAAATTCCTTAAATTCTCTAACTACATCACCACAAAGATTATAATGGTTCAAAAAAAAATTTCTGTCAGGCAGTAATTGTGATCTTGCCAATATCACATATATCCTGTTGACAAATAATAATTTTAAAAATCCCTCTAGCTTCAAGTTACCTTCTACAACTGAGATTGTCAGTTTCCTACCTGGTTGATAATGATTCTAAGTAAATGAAGCAAAATGACAGATTATGGATTGTTTGATTGTTCCACTTGGTCACTGCTGCCTTGAGCAGACTCTTTCACTGAACTGTGAATAACAGATTGAGTGCAAAGGTGAGGAAGAATCCAACATACTTGATCACCCACATTTCCTTCTGCTTTTAGGTAAATAAAATCAAAGAGTTGATGGAAACTCCAGGTTTAGGTTTTAATAAATAATAAAAGTAACACTTTTCTGAAGGTGATTCTGAGGTAAGCAAAAACGTTGATTTCTACATTGGTCATGGAACTGATGGATACTTTTGATTTAATAAAGAGTGAGTGAGGGAGAGATCTCAGTGTGAAATATATCCATTCTGGGATAGTAACTGTGAAGAACTGTTCCATAAAGTGGAGCATCATGAAAGAATTGACATGTTGAGTGTTGGCCAAGATGGCTAAATAATCTACCGGAACACCATCCGGAGTCTCCACAGTGAACAAAGAGCTTGCATACAATCCAATAACTTGACCATAAAATTGATTGATTGAGTTAAATAACATGAAACAAAGGTTGTACTTATTTTATTTCTGTCCAAACATATTTTTGGAAGTGATTATCTTTATCATGTAATTAGTTTGTAAGAAACAACTGGCTAATGGATAACAGTTCTTTGGCAGGTCACGTTGATTAAAGGGGTAACAGAGAGCTTTGAGTAGATGGTACAATCAATAAGTAATAAAAAACTGGGATGGTGAAGTATAAATCAGCCACATGAAACACAGAAGCCACAAAACACATACTTTACCTTCCAGAGTACTGTTTAAGAAACTGCCAAAATAGGACAAATTTGCGTGCTAATTTATCTGTAGAGTTGGCTAATATCAGATGGGATGACAACAGAGGACTGCAATTAGCCTCAATGTCTTGGGGCAAGTGATTGAAAGAAAATTCAGCAAGGCTTTTACATAGCCAACGGAGTGAAGATAGTTGTCAGACTATGTGGACATAGCAGGGTGAGTTTCCATAGACAGTACTTGCATCCAGCTCCAGGCTTAGGTTTTGAAAGATAATAAAAGTAACGTGGACAGAATGGGCTGAATGGCCTCTTTCTATGTTGTGTGATTCTGTGATTCTGCTGAAAGGATTTTGCATGTGAATGTTAAGAGTAGTTTATATCCCTTTCTGCTTTGATGCCCTTAAAGTTGAGTGACTCACTAATGTGAGGAATGCCTCCCTTGGTGAAATCCAAGGACTGTTCCTGTTGAACCGCATCCCTATGTAAATACCTTCAGAAAGGAGAATTTAGGAGAGAAAATCAGAGGATATCAAATACATTCTCCTGAGTTATGTACCCCACTTTCATTTCTCCGGCAGTGTGTTTGAAGAGTTTAACCTTTTGTTTGGATGTCAAAAGGCATGTTTACATGACTACTAACTGGCACCAGCTGCTACCATTGTAGTGTAAACGCAGGCTGAATATCAAAGCAGCTCCTGACTCAAAAACACAGGAAAGAGTCTCATTCTGCTTTGAATTGAT
Organism: Chiloscyllium plagiosum; assembly: GCF_004010195.1. NCBI lineage: Eukaryota > Metazoa > Chordata > Chondrichthyes > Orectolobiformes > Hemiscylliidae > Chiloscyllium > Chiloscyllium plagiosum. Next base: position 21,720,906 of record NC_057731.1, on the reverse strand, counting down.
GTCGAAGTGGGCTTTCAAGAGAACTTGTACACTTATCGAGGAAGTCAATCCAGGGAGACTAGTTCTGGCTCATTTGCCAGCATTACCATCTCTGAACTACAAGTTCCTGGGTTTAAGTCCCCCTGTAGGGCATGACAACATTAAAATAAAGGCTACTGTTCCAGAACAGGTACTAACAGAGCACTGCACAGTTGGAAGTGGTTTTTTTTAGATAAGATACTAAAACTCCAAAACTCATCTGCCTATTCAGATGAATGTAAAAGATGCCACAACACTACTTTGAATAAAAACAGGGCATGTTTTCAAGACATCCTGGTTGATATCAATCCCATAATTAACATCACAAAAGCAGTTTGTCTGTTCATTAGCATATTTTAACTACATTCGTAATAAATGAATGCTAGTCTGCGATGTCAACATTTACATTCAGTTAAAAATCACACAACACCAGATTATAATCCAACAGGTTTATTTGTAAGTACTAACTTTCAGAGCATTGCTCCTTCATCACGTAGCTGTGGAGCAGGATCATAAGACACAGAATTTATAGCAAAAGATTACAGTATCTTGCAACTGAAATGATATATTGAAAAAAACCTAGATTGCTGTTAAGTCTTTCATCTTTTAGAATGGGTTGCAGGTTTCAGTTCATTAATATGTAAATCCCAGAATTTATTTTAAGACACATTCTCGAGATAACTTAAGGTTTTATATAAAACAGGGTGACATCTCAGCTCAGTGCATTAAAGTGTGAGGTTAGAGTCGATCTATATCCCAATCTTGAGTCAGACTGGTTCTATTTCCAAAGTAGGAATTTATAAAATGTTACATGGATTGACTACCTACAGGTTGTGTGCTTTTTGAGCAAAATAGAATGTATCTGCAAATACAGTTCTGCAAATTCAAATTCACCCCATAAACTTATATGTGTATGTCTGTGCATGAGAGTGAGAGAGAAAGAGAGATTGTGTGCATGTGAGTGTGTGTGACTGAGTGCATGGGAGAGTGTGTTTGTTTGTGTGTGTACATGCTTGGTCGAGTGTGCGCATGAGTCGATGGAGTATAAGCCTGTGAGAGGGTGTGCGCGTGGGTGTGTATGTGTGTTTGTGTGAGAGAGAACATGTGTATGAGAGAGGGTCTGCATGAGTATATAAGAGTGTGTGTGTATATGTACTTGTGTGTGTGTGAGAGTATATATTGTAGTGGGGTCCCAGTTGAGGCCATGCTTATGGCTACTGAACTTGTTATCAGCCTCTCTCGTCTACTGCGTTGTTGAGTATCCTAAAGTCCACCTTGGAGGATGGTCACCCGAAGATCTGAGGCTGAGTCTCCCGGACCGCTAAGTGTTCCCTGACTAGGAGGGAACATCCCTGTCTGACAATTGTTACACGGTATCCATTCATCCATTGTTGTAGCGTCTGCTTGGTCTCACCAATGTACCATGCCCCAAGGCATCCTTGCCTGCAGTGTATGAGATAGGCAACTTTGGCGGAATAACATGAGTACCTGCTGTGTACACAGTGGGTGGTGTCCCCATGTATAATGCCTACCCCCATGTTGCAGTGGTTGCTATGACAGAGTTGTATGGTATTGTGGTCGATGTTGTCCTGAAGGCTGGGCAGTTTGCTGCGAACAATGGTCTGTTTAAGGTTTGATGGTTGTTTAATGGCGAGAAGTGGAGATGTGGGGAATGTTTTGGTGAGGTGCTCATCCTCATCAATAATGTGTTGCAGGCTGTGAAGAACATGGTGTAGTTTCTCCACTCCTGGGAAGGTCTGGACAATAAGTCTAGGGGTAAATTTGCATTTGCAGAATTGTATTTGTAGAAACATTCTATTTTGCTCAAAGAGCACACAATCTGCAGGTAGTCAATCCATATAACATTTTATAAATTCCTACTTTGGAAATAGAACCAGTCCGACTTAAGTTTGGAGTACAGACAGACTCTAACCTCACACCTTTAATGCATTGTCAGAGCTGAGATGTTACCTATTGTTATAAAAGCTTAAGTTATCTCGAGAATGTGGCTTAAAAGAAGTCCTGCAATTTACATATTAATGAACTGAAACCTGTAACCCATTATAAAAGATTTAACAGCAATCTAGATTTATTCAATATATAATTTCAGTTGCATGACACTGTAATCTTTTGTGATAAATTCTGTGTCTTATGATCTTGCTCCACAGCTGCCTGATGAAGGAGCAACGCTCCAAAAGCTAGTACTTCCAAATAAACCTGTTGGACTACAACCTGGTGTTGTGGGATTTTGTCCACCTCAGTCCAACACCAGCTCCTCCACAGCACATCTACATTCAAGCAGAACTACTAAAAATCCAGTGAGGAATTCAAGGGATATGTCTTCACCCAAAGTGTGATAAGAAGCTTGTTGTTACCAAGTACTAATTGGGGTGAATCTTTATGCATTTTGGTGCCATTGTGATGTCATGTATGAACACCTTGTGTCTCTATGCATTTCCCTTTGGCTGTTCACAACAAGCGAAGCAACTCAGTCTCCAGCATTAGCTGTGACTCTGTCTTTGGATAATCCTAAAAATTCAAAGCCCTGTTTAACTGAACAATGTAGGTGACAGCCATTGCTGTTTCATTTCACAGGGCAATATTGTGACAAATCAGTCAAGCTGCCTCATTTAACATTTTAAAAACCTTGGCAATTAACTGTCAATCAGTTTTCATGGCGTACTGTCTGTTCAACTGCTCAGAGTCCATTTGCTAATCAATCAACAAACTCCTTTCATGCACTATAAATTTTGACCTTCCTCTTGAATTTGTATTTGTATGAATGGTCCTGATGAACGCATGATGAAAAGCATTGACAAAATGTATCTTTCTTCAGGATTGCAAGTGCCATCAAGTGGCAATGTGAATCCATACACTCATTCATGCAGAAGCTAAATAAACACACAAGGGAGACATGTTTAAAAAGTTACAAGGAATGGAAGGAGATTTGGGTGCAGTGTAGAAAACAGAATACAGCAATGGTGCCAAATGACCTGCTTCTGTGCTACATATTCTGCCATTCCATTTACTCTTTCCATGTCTCATACATGTTTGATGTAGGTGATCTGCTTTGCACTAATGCTAACTGAAATACCTCCACAAAGGTTGGTATCCTGTTACCTAGTCATCCTTTATTTGTATGTTCATAGTCCATGACACTGACGCAGAGCCAGTTCCTAGAGTGAACAGAACCTCTGACATTCTTGTTTATATCTGTCAGCCAGGACTCCCTGTTTGGACCAGGTTAACAGTCCCAATCACGGAGTTCAGAGTCTATGAGGTCCACCTAGCTGACCTCGTTCCAATCACTGTATTAACATTCTGGGGTGGGGATTTCTGCCTCTGTGTTCATCTGCCGATGATCCCCGTCTATAGAAGTGAATGTTGATGACCTTTTACTGGGCACTAGAATTTACAACATTGCCAAAAGGAAGTAAGTTGACATGCTTACTATTGCATAACTGTCTAAAGTTTTTAAAGCTTGAAAGTAGGAACTCAATGTGATTTACACAGATTATTTTAAATGACTGTTTATAGCTGTATGAATGTTCCTGTTAATGTAAAAACTTCTCAGAGTCATCTGTGGTTAGACGTGATTTTTGTACAATCTCATTACTTAAATGAGGGAGCTGGAAGAGATGTAAAATTTCTTTGCTTTCCACATGGAAAGTATTTCCTCGATAATATTGATATTTAGTGTCAGGTACAATCGTTTGCAACAATATTTGACAGCATCTGATCACAGCTCACTGTTGAGTGCCTCATTTTATCTAGTGTTCTATGTTTTTACCAAAAAAGAAAAGAAACACTGTATTTCCCTTAGCTAAACTATTTTTATAAAACAAAAATGAATGCAAAGACCCTGTACAATTACTGGCTTAAATGAAATGTGTTAGTGCCAATTCCAACCATTCCCAGAATCTATATAAGAAGACAAACTAAGAAGATAAAAAAGAGGGCTGGATTTTCAAGGGGGCATGGAGGTTACGTAGACCGTTAGAAATAACAGAAAGGACCCGGATACTGAAGCCTCACCCATATTTAATCAAATCCCATTTTCATTGTATCAACGGCCTTATTTCGTAACATGGAAATAACACATTTATGGAGGAGGAGTGCAGGCTCATGAAAGGCAGAGTCTGTAGAACTGTAAAGCTGTGAAGTTGTTTAAATCTCCAGCCTTTTAAACTTTTCATTAAAAAAACTCTGCCTGTGTCAGTGAGAATTAAAAAATTTATTCAAGTTGTGAATCTCCAGCACTTTAACATATCTATAAAAGATATAACCAGTCTGCATTCCGGTTTAAAAAGATATCTCTTAATAATACGAAGACGAATTGGAAAACGAGTTGGGAGAAGAATAGAAAGAGTATGCAAAAGGGTTTGAGAGGTGTTAAGTTAGTGGGAAACATTTTGCCAGATGGAGTATAATGTAGGAAATTATGAGGTTCTCCATTTTGGCAGGAAGAATAGAAAAAAAATCAGGATATTGCTTAGTAGTGAAAAACTGCGAATACCTGGTAAAGAGGGATTTGAATGTTCTTGTAAATGGATTATAAAAGGTTAACATGCAGGAACAAGTAATTAGAAAGGCAAATGCAATGTAAATCTTTATTGCAAGAGAAATGGAATATTATAGGAGGGAAGCTATGCTCGAAATATACAGGACATTGATGAGACTGGTGTGTGGACTAAGGTTGGGGTCAATTTCTTAGTTACTCAGCAGTTCAATTATGTAAGTAACATTTCCGAAGGAATTATTTTACTTAATTTCAGCAGAACTTTCTGAAGTCTATGACTTTTGGACGATTCCAGGCATAGAAGAATTACCCAGTGGAATCTTCAGTTTCCTAGAGTCTGCAATGCTGGGAATTCTGCAGGGTCCCACATGCTAATCTAATCTACATTTCATTAACATCTGACTTGGAAAGTCTAGTCCTTAAAGGTTAGGTTAGACAGGTTTATGATCTAAGTGAATAAGAAATAATGGCTTGTAGGCAGGAAAGTGGAGTTAAGGACACAGTTAGATCAGCGGTGAGCTTCTTGAAAGACAGAGCAGGCTTGATGGGTGAATGGGAGGAGAAAGTGAGGACTGCAGATGCTGGAGATCAGAGCTGAAAATGTGTTGCTGGAAAAGCGCAGCAGGTCAGGCAGCATCCAAGGAACAGCAGAATCGACATTTCGGGCATAAGCCCTTCTTCAGGAATGGCTGAAAAATTCACCCCTTCTTGATGGGTAAATGGCCTGCTGCTGCCCTTATAATTGTGTGACCTGACTTGTACTGAGAATAGAATCATTTAATGTGGGAACTTTTAATGTATCTCAACTATCAATAAATATTGCTGTACGAAACCATTGCCTTATAACTCATGCTTAACCTAGATCAGCAGCACAAAGTGATGAACATGTTTGTTTCCAGCACTTAGAGTCATAGAGTCATAGAGATGTACAGCAAGGAAACAGACCCTCAGTCCAACCCGTCCACGCTGACTAGATATCCCAACCCAATCTAGTCCCATCTGCCAGCACGCTGCCCATATCTCTCCAAACCCTTCCTATTCATTTATCCATCCAAATGCCTTTTAAATGTTGCAATTATACCAGCCTCCACCACATCCTCTGGCAGCTAATTCCATACATGTACCACCCTCTGCATGAAAAAGTTGCCCCTTTCCCCTCTCACCCTAAACCTATGCCCTCACCCACCCCAGAGAAAAGACTTTGTCGATTTACCCTATCCATGCCCCTCATAATTTGTAAACCTCTATAAGGTTTATAGAGTCTCCAACGCTCCAGGGAAAACAGCCCCAGCCTTAGATTAGATTAGATTACTTACAGTGTGGAAACAGGCCCTTCGGCCCAACAAGTCCACACCGACCCGCCGAAGCGTAACCCACCCAGACCCATTCTCCTACATTTACCCCTTTCCCTAACACTACGGGCAATTTAGCATGGCCAATTCACCTAACCCCTGCACATTTTTGGATTGTGGGAGGAAACCGGAGCACCCGGAGGAAACCCACGCAGACACGGGGAGAATGTGCAAACTCCACACAGAGAGTTGCCTGAGGCGGGAATTGAACCCGGGTCTCTGGCGCTGTGAAGCAGCAGTGCTAACCACTGTGCAAATGCCGCCCAAATTCAGCCTCTCCCTATAACTCAAATCCTCCAACCCTGACAACATCCTTATAAATCTTTTCTGAACCCTTTCAAGTTTCACAACATCTCTCCGATAGGAAGGAGACCAGAATTGTATGCAATATTCCAACAGTGGCCTAACCAAGTCCTGTACAGCTGCAACATGACCTCTCAACTCCTGTACTTAATACTCTGACCAATAAAGAAAAGCATACCAAACGCCTTCTTCACTATCCCATCGACCTGCGACTCCACTTTCAAGGAGCTGTGAACCTGCACTCCAAAGTCTCTTTGTTCAGCAACACTTCCGAAGACCTAACCATTATGTGTATAAGTCCTGCTAAGATTTGCTTCCCCAAAATGCAGCACCTTGCATTTATCTGAATTAAACTCCATCTGCCACTTCTCAGCCCATTGGCCCAGCTGATCAAGATCCTGTTGTAATCTGAGGTAACCTTCTTTGCTGTTCACTACACCTCCAATTTTGGTGTCATCTGCAAACTTACTAACTGTACCTCTTATGCTCGCATCCAAATCATTTATATAAATGACGAAAAGTAGAGGACCCAGCACCGATCCTTGTGGTACTCCACTGGTCACAGGCCTCCAGTCTGAAAAATAACCCTCCACCACCACCCTCTGTCTTCTACCTTTGAGCCAGTTCTGTATCCAAATGGCTAGTTCTCCCTTATTCCGTGAGATGTAACCTTGCTCACCAGTTTCCCATGGGGAACCTTGTCGAACGGCTTACTGAAGTCCGTATAGAGCACATCTACCACTCTGCTCTCATCCTTCCTCTTTGTTACTTATTCAAAAACTCAACCAAATTTGTGAGACATTATTTCCGATGCACAAAGCCATGTTGACTATCCCTAATCAGTCCTTGCCCTTCCAAATACATGTACATCCTGTCCCTCAGGATTCCCTCCAACAACTTGCCCGCGACTGACGTCAGACTCACTGGTCTATAGTTCCCTGGCTTGTCCTTACCAACTTTCTTAAACAGTGGCACTATGTTAGCCAACCTCCAGTCTTCCGGTTATGTTAGCCAACCTCACCTGTGACTATCGATGGTACAAATATCTCAGTAAGGGGCTCAGCAATCACTTCCCTAGCTTCTCACAGAGTTCTAGAGTACACCTGATCAGATCCTGGGAATTTATCCACTTTTATGTGTTTCAAGACATCCAGCACTTTCTCCTCTATAATATGGACATTTTTCAAGATGTCATCATCTATTTCCCTACATTCTATATCTTCCATGTCCTTTTCCACAGTAAATACTGATACAAAATACTCGTTTAGTATCTCCCCCAGTTTCTGCGGCTCCACACAAAGGCCACCTTGCTAATCTTTGAGGGGCTCTGTTCTCTCCCTAGTTAACCTTTTGTCCTTAATGTATTTGTAAAAACCCTTTGGATTCTCCTTAATTCTATTTGCCAAAGCTATCTCTTTTTGCCCTCCTGATTTCCCTCGTAAGTATACTCTTACTGCCTCTATCCTTCTCTAAGGATTCACTCGACCTATTCTGTCTATACCTGACATATGCTTCTTTCTTTTTCTTAGCCAAACCCTCAATTTTTTTAGTCATCCAGCATTCCCTATACCTACCAGCCTTTCCTTTCACCCTAACAGGAATATACTTTCTCTGGATTCTTGTTATCTCATTTCTGAAGACTTCCCATTTTCTAGCCTTTCCTTTACCTGCGAACATCTGCCCTCAATCAACTTTGAAAGTTCTTGCCTAATACAATCAAAATTGGCCTTTCTCCAATTTAGAACTTCAACATTTAGATCTGGTCTATCCTTTTCCATCACTATTTTAAAACTAATAGTATTATGGTCACTGGCCCTAAAGTGCTCCCCCACTGACACCTCAGTCACCTGCCCTGCCTTATTTCCCAAGACTCTGAATTAATCTCTGGATTATTGACGTGGGTAGTGGAGATGCAGCGCGCTCTCTCCCAACAGAACTGCTGGTTAAATTAAAACATTAATATCAGGTTTCCTTCAATCATTGATTTCACGCATATTCTTAAATTAGGGTATTTATCCCCTGCATTTTTTTTCAAGTGAATTTGCTCATTTTTAAAAATTCAGGTATGTAGTTTCTGAATACTGCTGGATTGGTAAAATGAAGCTGAGCTTTTGCCAACCTTGCACTTTTTGAGCATGTTCTAATAGTCAATCCAAAAATTGCAGTTGTGTTTTGGAGCACGCATCAAACAGACAATTTGAGTTACAAGAGACTAAATCAAGGACCATTCTACCATAATTGCATTCATTTATTACATTCAGAATTTATCAATTTTTTTTTATCAGAATAGCCTGGAGTTGATTTTCTCTCTTGAAATCTCTCTTGATAGTAATTGTTTATCTCTAATGAAATTTGTTGATATTTTCAAGAACTTTATAACTTTTTTATCACATACAATACAAAAATACAATGCTTCATTTATAGAAATGTGCAGCACAAATAAACTATCTTCTCTGGTGCCTAGACAGTGACACTACATGGGACAGATGCAGCATTTGGAAAATGTCATTGCACTACTGAGATAGGGGTTAAATGCATTTAGTTACTATGGTCATAGCCTGCACATGTGCAGTAAAAGTTTATTGCTGGTGTTAGTTGGGTGGGGAGGGAACCAGTGTTTCTACAAGTCCACAACTCCAAACTCCAAAGCCACCCCCAGATCCTAGAAAATTCTGGCCTTTGTCTTTAATAGTGCATTTAGAATCTTTCAGTATTATGTGAGCATACTCAAATTCACTAAAAATTAAACTTTTGACTCTGATGCAAATTTGGAAGTGACCATTCTGGTCACAGCTCTGGTTGTATGTTTTATTGGTTGCTAATGTGCTGCTTTGCACAATTTTAGTCACGGCCCTACAAATTAAATTGTACACCGACAGCAGAAAAATTATACCTGAGAGTAAAATAAATCACTACGTGACCAGTTAATTGTTATATTTGAATTATTTGAGAATCAGAGAACAGCTCTTACACAATGAAAGAGACTAATGACTGTTACAGTGTAAGTAACTACACTGCAATTTTATAATTGTATAAGCAGTTCAACATTCATTGGTTGTCAGGGTATGTAACCAGAATAAATAGTCATTTCATAGGAAATTGCATTAAAAAGATAAAACATCAAAGATCTCAGCTCAAGCTCTAATCACCAACTTTAGGGTGCTCTCCAGTCTGCATGCTACAGAAATGCTACACACTGCCTCCCCCGCTGTGCCTTCAGTTCATTTCCCTCCTTACCACTGAGAGGTGTCGGGTTTGCCACTACAATATGAAGGAATGGGCATCTGACTTTGTGGGGCTCCATCTTGTTTTTCCAGAAATTTGCATCTAAGAAACTTGTGGTCTCTGGAGGACCCTAACTTTTCATATTTCGATGGGAGAATATGACTCATACTGTGGGACAGGTAATAATTTTTATTAATGGAGATGGTAGCATCAATGGGTATTCATTTCTCTTGCTATTATTTCTAAACAACACTTGATACTATCCAGTTTCAGTAGTCTTTCAGAGATATTTGTGTACAAGCTGCTACCAATGGGATTGCACCTTTATCTTCACGGATTCTAAAATTTATGAGCTTGAAAATAAAGCTCTTTCCATCCATTCCACTTAAAAAAAGTAACAGAAAATACATTCAATCCAACTGCAAATATCTTACACAATTATAACATTTAAAAGCCATCTGGATGGGTATATGAATAGGAAGGTTAGAGAGATATGGACCAAATACTAGATCTGGTTGGCTTGGACGAGTTGGACCGAAGGATCTGTTTCCCTGCTGTACGTCTCGATGACTCTAATTGACAATTGCCGGCAAAGATTTTCCTGAGTTGTATTATTACCTGAGCAGAAATCATGGCAAAATTTTAAAGATTGTTCTGAGTCCAATTTTATATATTAACTGTTTGTTCGAGGAAATAAAACATTTCTCCCGATGTGAAGGTTTGTTGCCTTATTAGCTCATTGGTTTGAAGTTGTAGTTCTCCAATCTGATCTCTGCACTTCCCTTTTCCAGGGATATTTTCCCAGTGGATGCCCAACACCACTTGCTAAGACCATCGGGTATAACCTCCCAAGAGGTAGCCTCCCAATACGCTTGATGAACCTGAGCTGAAGGATTGTGTGTAGTTCTGGGCACCCTATCATTGGAAGGATGTGAGTGCAGAAGTGATTTTTCAGAATGGTTCCGGATATAGGAAACTACAGAAATGAGGAGAAATTGAAAGAATTAGGAGTGTTGTCTTTGTAGAGAAGAGCCTAAGAGCAGGTTTATTAGAGGTTTTTAAAATCACAAGCTGAATGGATAGAGTGGATAGGGAGAAACTTGTAAAAGGAACAAGAATGAAAGGGCATTGATTTAAAGGGATTTGCAAAAGAAGCAAATGTGATGTGAGTAAAAACTTTTTCAAGCAGTGAGTAATTAAGATATGGACTGCGTTGCCTGAAAATGTCATAGAGACATATACAATTGAGACACCATTACAGATTGGATCACTAATTGGATAGAAATAATATGTAAGGATTAGGAGTAAAAAGCAGGTGGTTGGTATTAAGTAATGATGCTCATTTGAAGAACCAGTACCGACACAGTGGGCTGAAAGCCCTCAATCTGTGGGTAAGCCTTCAATGATTCTATAACTGTGATACGGTGATCACTACATGGGGTGAGCCTCAGACTTTTTGCACTTATGACTCGGGTAAAGAGGCCCCTGCTACCATCCCTCATCCCCCCCACCCATCACCACTAGCTCCCCTTTAGCAATGCCTCCCCCATCTCTTGGACTACCATGCACAAGTCCATTTCTCCTCCTCTTGAGGGGAATCAGCTCTTGTTGTACACTTACCCTCCAGGTGATTGAGGTCGCAGCTCTTTAACAGAGACGGCAGACCTGGAGATAATTGGCTAGAACAGGTAAAATGCCACCTACCAGAGCACGTTTACCCCTCCCTCCTGCTTTTAGCCACAGGAGTTTTGCTGCCTCTGCAAAATGCAGGTCCAAGCTATGATTCATCAGGTGACTGTTTCCATTATTAGTTCTAACATCTCATAATTTGAAACTTTGTCATCCTGTTCACTCTGTTTGCCGGGGAAACAGCATGAATGCCAGTTTGATCTGAATGATTCTTTAGCTGGGCTGTAGGATTTATGTATTCAATTGAGAAAGGAAAATTTCACCTCATCATAACTTCTCACTGAAACATTTGGAATGAAATTGTCACAGTGCTGCATTTGGCAGAACCCATTCTTTCAATCTCAGTTTTCACAAGTAATTTAGTGAAACAATGTACCATCATACTGTGCAAGGGTTGAATTTGATGTTGTGTGTGTAATTCCAGTGTCAGCAATTTGCCACCAGCTATATTAGTGTATAAACCATTCAAGCAGAGTAAAGCAACCTACTTTTAAATCATGTTATTTGACAAGTACAAGTGACTTCCCTGTTAGAGGGTAAAATACATCTAAATTAGGCAAAAGCGTTCTAACTCTAAAAAGACATTACGTATGTGTCTCCACAAATCACGTTTCTCAATGACTTTCTATTAGTGTTTTTCATTTAAACCTCTGTCATGCTATAATTCAGCTCATGATGCATGGTTTGTACTGTTAAACCATTAGTTTGCAAATATGACCATTGCTGCTGTTAAAATGTTTATTTTTTAATTGCCTAATAACATTTTCTGAAAGTAGTAGTTACTGCTTAAATATCTCTGTTTATTGATAAAGGTGCTGAAATTCCTATTAAGATTTCCAGCTGCTGTTGAACTCCATGAAACATAGTTGTTTTCAGAATCATAGTGGTTCGCCTGTTCCATTGGGGACGTACATCTTAGTGACTTATGCTAATAATCTGGTGGAAGACGGAAGCTGTCACTGAAGTACAAAGCTTGCGAAGGTGGTGAACCACTGCAGTCCATTTACTGTAGGTAGACTTTCATTGCTGTTAGGAAGGGAACTACAGAGATTTTAATCTCACCACACTTAGGGAAGGATGATATATCTCCAAGTCAGCATGGTGAGTGGCTCTGGGGACTTGCAGGAGATGTTGTTCCCGTGAATCTGCTGCCAATGTCCTTTTGAGGTAATAGTGGGTTTGGGAGTTGCTATCTAAGGATCTTTGGTGAATTTCTGCACAGCATCTTGTAAATGTTGCAGTCTACTGCTACTGAACGTTGGTGGTGGAGTCAGTGGGCGTTTGTGGATGAGGTGCCAGTCAAGTAGCCTCTTTGTCCTGGATGGTGAAAAAGCTTCTTGAATGTTGTTACATTTGCACTCATTTAGACAATTGGGAACATTTGGAGTTAACATATGAGGAATGGTTGAGGACTCTGGGTCTATATTCGATGGAGTTTAGAAGGATGGTGGGTGTGATCTAGTTGATTCATAAAGAATACTGAGTGGCCTGGCCTGAGTAGATAGTCACAGGTGAGGTGCCAGAAGACTGGAGGTTGGCTAACATGGTGCCACTGTTTAAGAAGGGTGATAAGGACAAGTTAGGGAACTATAGACCAGTGAGCCTGACTTCGGTGGTGGGCAAGTTGTTGGAGGGAATCCTGAGGGACAGGATGTACATGTATTTGGAAAGGCAAGGACTGATTAGGGATAGTCAACATGGCTTTATACGTGGGAAATCATGTCTCACAAACTTGATAGAGTTTTTTTGAAGAAGTAACAAGGAAGATTGATGAGGGCAGAGCAGTAGATGTGATCTATATGGACTTCAGTAAGGTGTTC
>NC_057731.1:21696878-21707309 GCF_004010195.1 Chiloscyllium plagiosum | reverse complement strand
ATTCTCCTGTTCCCTGGATGCTGCCTGACCTGCTGCGCTTTTCCAGCAACACATTTTCAGCTCTGATCTCCAGCATCTGCAGACCTCACCTTCTCCCCAGTTCTGTATCCAAATGACTAGTTCTCCCTGTATTTCATGATGTCTAACCTTGCTCACCAGTCTCCCATGGGGAACCTTGTTGAACGCCTCACTGAGGTCCATACAGATCACATCTACTGTTCTGCCCTCATCAATCCTCTTTGTTACTTCTTCAAAAAACTCTATCAAGTTTGTGAGACATGATTTCCCACGTATAAAGCCATGTTGACTATCCCTAATCAGTCCTTGCCTTTCCAAATACATGTACATCCTGTCCCTCAGGATTCCCTCCAACAACTTGCCCACCACCGAAGTCAGGCTCACTGGTCTATAGTTCCCTAACTTGTCCTTATCACCCTTCTTAAACAGTGGCACCATGTTAGCCAACCTCCAGTCTTCTGGCACCTCACCTGTGACTATCGAGGATACAAATATCTCAGCAAGAGGCTCAGCAATCACTTCTCTAGCTTCCCACAGAGTTCTAGGACAACTGATCAGGTCCTGGTGATTTAACCACTTTTATGCATTTCAAGACATCCAGCACTTCCTCCTCTGTAATATAGACATTTTTCAAGATGTCGCCTATTTTGCTACGTTCTATATTTTACATGTCCTTTTCCAAAATGAACACTGATGCAGAATACTCGTTTAGTATCTCCCCCATCTCCTGCCGCTCCACACAAAGGCCACCTTACTGATGATTTACATTGCAATGATAATTAATGTGACAATAAAGAAATACCTGAAAGTTAGGATTTTTGGCAAGTGAATATATAATTGATGTCGAAGAAATCCAGTCGATGTCTTTGAGATGACTAAAGGTTTTGAGAGTCAATCGTGAAAGAGTATTTTCTATTGTTGGTAAATCAATAACATGAATACATAAAATAGAATTATACCCTGACAAATGAAGGGAAAAGTCAGAAATTATTGTATTTCTTATGGTTATAAGAGCTTAGAATGATTTACTACAAATGCCTCTTGAAGTTGCAACCAAGCATTACTTAAAAGATAAAGGTGTACTTCTGTTCTTAATTCATGTTCATACATGCACACTGCCCAGCAGTAGCTACCAGGTAATGGAGAAGTATGGACATGGTGAGACCAATTGTAGCATTCCCACAGCCATTATGGACAGACCAGTTTGTTGAACCCATCTCACTGATTCACCAGTGTCTTCCCATAATCAATACTGTTCCATGTTTGGTAGTGCCAATGAAAACATTAACCTTTTCTTTTCACTTGTGAGTGTTGCTAGCTATACAGCATGTATTGCATGTCTCTAATTGCCCTTGAGAAGATGTTGGTGAGCTGCCTTCTTGAACCACTGCAGTCCATTTTCTGTGGGTTGACCCACAATGCACAAAGAAAGGGAACTCAAGAATTTTGACCCAGCAACAGTGAAGAGACAGCAATAAATTTCCAAGTCAGGATGGTGATTGACTTGGAGGGAAACTTGCAAGTGGTGGTGCTCCCATGGATCTGCTACCGTTATCCTTCTAGATAAAAGTAGTCATGGGTTTGGAAGAGGCTGCGTAAGGATCTTTGGTGAATTTCTGCAGTGCATCTTGTGAATAGTATGCACTGCTGTTACTGAGCATCAGTGGTGGAGTGAGTGGATGCTTCTGGATGTGGTGCCAAGCAAGCAGACTGCTTTGTCCTGGACTCGAATCTATGTTCCAGAGTGAGGGGCATTACAGACAAACAAGGAGCAGCCATTGACCATTCAGCCTGTTTGATAGTTCTGTTGACGAGTCACCGGAATCAAAATATTAACAGTTTTCTTCTCACAGATGCTGCTAGATCTGCTGGGATTCTCCAACAATTTCTATTTCCGTTTCATATTTTCAGCATCAGCATTTGTTTCATTGTAGATTTTGGGTGTGTTGTTCTTTGTTATTTGTCTGCCACTGCAATATCATTGGCAATATACCCACATCTGGGATTATTTTCACTTACTCTGTCCATGTGTTGCTGGAACAAATCCTGAATGGCAGATAAACTGAAAGCTAGTCCATGAAAGCAAAATCTTTCAAATGGTGTTCTGAATGTAGTGATTTTGTGGAATTTTTTCTCAAGTGAGCTGATCAGTATCAATGCTGGGATCCAACTGGCAAATAATTGTAAGTTTGAGGTTCTTTTGTGGTAGGAATTTTGTGAAGGGATCACTTTAGGGAAAGATTTCGATGTCTTGGATAGTGATATACTTAGATTGTGCCATTTTTCTTCAGCATGCATGTAGCACATAGTAGGACTGAGCTGTTCTGTGTGTGCTGATACACACAATGTGTAATTACCATTCTGTATCGTCCAACTTGCTGTTACTCTTCTCTTACATGTGAATACTGTACATTCTGGGAGGGCCGAGTAACAGATTTGCGTCTTTCTGCGATGCAGTACAGTATCTCAGTTGAGATTTCTTGTGGTGTCAAATCTGTCTGGATATATTTGTTATGAGTTAGGAAAAACTTAATGTAGCATTCTTGATCTCTTTTGTTATAGTTAGCACTTTGGTGATTTTGAGCATAGTTCAATGTTGAGTTCTGTATACACTGGCAGAGCTGTTGTTGTTGATCTAATCGTAAATGTCAGGTAGAATATTTGTTGTTTCCGTGGAGATTCGCCAAAACTGCATTTCATTATGAATGCCCCAATGTAAGGGATGGACATAATTAAAATTGATGTTGTAGGTTGTATGCCATTGATCTAGGTATACATCCTTCAGGGATCTGACTGGTAGGATGCTTGTCGAGAGTGTGTTGCTGGAAAAGCACAGCGGGTCAGGCAGCATCCGAGGAGCAGGAGAATCGACGTTTCAGGCAGGAGCCCTTCATCAGGAATGAGGCTGGGAGCCTTGAGGGTGGAGTTAAATGGGAGCGGTTGGGGCTGTGGAGAAGGTAGCTCAGAGTGCAGTAGGTGGATGGAAGTGGGGATGAAAGTGATAGGTCGGAGAGGAGGGTGTAATGGATAGGTGGGAAGGAAGATTGACAGGTGAGACAGGTCATGAGGGTGGTGCTGAGCTGTAAGGTTGGAACTGGGGTAAGGTGGGGGGGAGGGGAAATGAGGAAACTGGTGAAATCCACATTGATTCCCTGGGGTTTAAGGGTCCCGAGGCAGAAGATGAGGCGTTCTTCCTCCAGGCATCGGGTGGTTAGGGAGTGGCAATGGAGGAGGACCAGGACCTGCATGTCCTCGGCAGAGTGGGAGGAGGAGTTGAAATGTTCAGCAACGGGGCAGTGGGGTTGATTGGTGTGGGTGTCCCGGAGACGTTCTCTAAAGTGCTCTGTGAGAAGGCGTCCAGTCTCCCCAATATAGAGGAGACCGCATCGGGAGCAGCGGATACAATAAATGATATGAGTGGAAGTGTAGGAGAAACTTTGATGGTTGTGAAATGCTCATTTGGGGCCTTGGACGGAGGTGAGGGAAGAGGTGAGGGCGCAGGTTTTGCAATTCCTGTGGTGGCAGGGGAATGTGCCTGGATGGGAGGGTGGGTTGTTGGGGGTCGTGGACCTGGCCAGATTGTCGCGTAGGGAACGGTCTTTACGGGAAGCGGATAGGGGTGGGGAGGGAAAAATGGGGTCCATTTATAGGTGGGAGGTGGAGTCCACTTGAGGGTGCTTGCACTAGCTCCATGTTGACTTTAGTTTTGAGTGTATATTTACCAATTTTGTTTGGGCATATGATGTTAATGATGGCAACAGCTTCTAACGGTTTGAATTTGTCTACACAATGTGTAATAGTCATAACGTGGAAAGCCTTTATCTCTTCTGGTTGAAGACTCTTTCACTCTGAATTATCACCCTGCCTGATTATTTTACTGATAATCTCATGCATTTATGCAGATATCTGATACAATCTCTGTTGTTGCTGCAGTAAGCTGTACATACCTTTTTTTTGGTTGTCTCCTATCGTAACCTTGGTTTTAACTCTAGAACCAGATTTTATTACAAAAATGAACTGAGAGTCCTTTTTATACCACATGATAGGCACAAATGGCATAGCTTCACTCAAGGTAGAGTACAGCACAGGTCCCACACAACTTTCTTGTGTTCTGCATCATGGCTACTGCTCCAATACAATTAACTCTGCTTAATGCTTATCAGTGATATTTTCTAGCTGCAAAGGCTTCATATTTTCTTCCATCCTTTTTGACCATTTTCTCTTTTCAAGAGAAAAGCTTTGGGCATTCAAGCTATAACCAATGCCATTATCCACGTGTCTTTCTTTTGGGGAATAGCACCTGAGCTACTCTCAATGACCTGATAGCTTCTACAGTCCAACTCAGAAGTGATTCACTGTCTACAGAAATCACTGACGTGGCCAGTTCGCAAATTAAGTCCTCACTGTTTAGCCAGCAACATTTGTGTAGTTTTTTTTCCAGGGTCCAGTGTAAATGTAACTTCTATCATGCTTCAAATTTTATTTGAGGGTTTTTCCAGTGGCTTTCAAGTTCATATCTCCATCTTCATTTTTTAAAGAAAAATCACTACAGATCACTATGTTGTATTCTTGTGTTGTTTTCCTTAATACTGAATTACCATCCACAAACTGGATTGGTAGAGTAAATATGAAGGGATTGGCAGCTGTGGGCTCTTCAAGAGGCTGGGTGGAGGCTTAGAAGGGAGGAATAATCTAATTGGGGGGAGAGGTCCCCCAGTGGAAATTCCACAACCTTGCCCAATAGTAGCCTGAATAGCTAAAAGTGCCAGTGCTTCCTGAATTGTGTGGGCCTTTCTCACCTTGCGTAAGATATCACCGGTGGCATGTTGAGGACCTGAAGTGACTATTAATTGATTGCTAAAAGTTCTGATTAGAGTCAGAAGCGCAAGCCCCAACCACCTGTAAAATTTCAGAGATGACATGCACAGGTGGGTATACTGCAGGCATGTTGCATTTTACTAGGCCTCTGACTTCAAGCCATAGAGAGAGGAAAGAATATTATCCAGCCCCAAGGAAATATTGAGTGATGAAAAGCTTGATCATAGAAGCAGATTTTTAACAGCGTCATAAAGAAGGAGGGGAAGTTTGAAGATGCTAAGGACTAGGGGGAGAATTCTCGATCTTCATGAACCCAGGTGGGGAAATTCTTGGCTGCCAGTGATAGAGCAATGAAAAGCACAGTAGGGTTGTAGAGTTAGAGGAAGGGACTGGGTTACAGACTTATGGAAGGCATCCAGCAGAGGGTGACAGAAAGGGAGAGGCATCTCTTCTGCTCATATATTACAGTCTGGAATCAGTCACCGGCACCTGCACCATTCCTGAAGATGGGCTCATGCCCGAAACGTCGATTCTCCTGCTCTTTGGATGCTGCCTGACCTGCTGCGCCTTTCCAGCAACACATTTTCAGACCTGCACCAAAGAGTAGACCATCATGGGCCTGATATCAAGAACCAGGCAGAAACTGAAAAGTGATGTCACAGGAAGGCTGTGACTTGATTGGCTAATAAAGGGTCTGCTAAATTTGAATCCGTGTTAAATTGAATCTTGTTAATTTATTGGTTACAACTTGCATAAGCAGGGATAAAAACAGTTTAAAATTTAGAGAACTACATTCAAAGCTATTAAATAAAATAAGGATGGATGGTCAGATGATGTGTTGTTTCTGCTTGATGTTGGGAGCTGGTGAACCCCATTGTGGTTCCCAGTGATCATGTCTGTAGGAAATATTGGTTGCTAGAAGAACTCTGGCTCAGAGTCAATAAGTTGGATGAAAGTGAGGACTGCAGATGCTGGAGATTATAGAGTCGAGAGTGTGGTGCTGGAAAAGCAGAGCAGGTCAGGCAGCATCTGAGGAGTAGGAGAATTGACGTTTCGGGCAAAAGCCCTTCATCAGGAAGGAGCTGGGGTCTGAGCTTCAAACATTGTGACAGATCAGGGAAGGGAGAGTTATCTGGATGCTGTGTTTCAGGAGGAAGTCACATACCTAAGACTAATTCAAATTCAGCCATTGGTCGGGGACAAGAGGGTTTGGCTGTGAGTGAGGCAAATAGAGGGATCCAGGAGGTAGAGTTGCAGCAGCCTCAGTCCCTGTTTTTGTCTAACAGGTTCAAGAGTTTTGGTCCCTTTGTGGACAGGATCGGGGACTGCAGAGAGGATGAGCCAACTGACTGCAGCACCCTGGTGCAGGGAGCCATTCAAGTGAGGGGCAAGAAAGGAAATGTTGTTGTAATTGGGTATAATATAGTTAGAGACATAGACACTGTTCTCTGTGACCAGGATCAAGAGTCCCAAAGGTTGTCTTGCCTGCCTGGTTTTTGGGATTGAGTATCTCATTTGGGCTGCAGAGGAACTTGAAGTAGGAGGGTAAAGATCCAGTGATCATTGTCCATGTAGGTACCAATGACATAAATAAAACTGAGGCAAAAGTTCTGCTAAGGGAGTATGAACAGCTAGGAGCTAAATTAAAAAGCAGAATCAAAAAGGTAATAATTCTGGATTGCTACCTAAGCCATGAGCTAATTGGCACAGGATCAATAAGATTAAGCAGGTAAATGCATGGCTCAAAGATTGATGTGGGAGAAATGGGTTTGAATTCATGGGACATTAGCACAAGTACTGGGGAAGAGGGGGTCTGTTCCGATGGGATGGTCTTCATCTGAACCGTGCTGGGACTAGAGTCCTAGTGAATCACATAACTAGGGCTGTAGACATGGCTTTAAACTAAATATCTGGGGGGGGGGGGTTGCGCTCAATTATCGGGGAAATTAGAAAATCCAAATTAAAAGAGGAGGTAAGAATGCAGAACTCAGGTTATTAAAATCTCCAGCACAGACACGAATAGGACAGAGTGTTTGGAAAGGGTTAGCATAGAAATGGCTGGGGAACTGAATAGTTACTTCGCAGTAATAACCCAAACATTCAAGAGAGTGAGGGGACAGAGCTGAGTATGGTGGCCATCACTAAGGAGAAGATGCTAGAAAAAACTGTCTGGCCTGAAGGTGAATAAATCACTTGGACCAGGTGGACTAAACCCAGAGTTCTAAGGGAGATAGCTGAAGAGATAGCGGAAGCATTAATGGTGATCTTTCAGGAATCACTAGAATTAGGGAGGGTCCCAGAGGATTGGAAAATCGCTAACATGATAAAAGAGCAAGACAAAAAATGGAAAATTACAGACCGAATAGCCTAACCTTCATCATGGCTAAGATCCTGGAATCCATTGTGAAGGATGAGATTTCGGAATACTTGGAAGTGTATGGTAAAATAGGGCAAAGTCAGCATGGTTTCATCAAGGGGAGGTCATGCCTGACAAATCTGCTAGAATTCTTTGAAGAAGTAATGAGCAGGTTAGACCAAGGAAAGCCAACTGGATGTTATCTGGACCTCAAGAAAGCCTTTGACAAGTTGCCGCACGGGAAGCTACTGAGTACGACAAGGGCCCATGGTGTCAAATGGAAGGTGCTTGCATGGATAGAAACTTAGCTTGCTGGCAGAAAGCAAGGAGTGGGGATGAAAGGGTCTTTCTCGGGATGGCAGCCGGTGACAAGTGGTGTTCTGCAAGGCTCAATGTTGGGACCACAACTTTTCATTTTATACATTAACGATCTAGATGAAAGAACTGAGGGCATTCTGGCTAAATTTACAGATGATACAAAGATACATAGAAGGACAGGTCATGTTGAGGAGATGGTGAGGCTGCAGAAGGATTTGGACAGGTTGGGAGAAGGGGCAAAGGAGTGGCAGATGGACTACAATGTGGGAAAATGTGAGGTCATGCACTTTGGTAGGAATAATAGAAGCATAGACTATTTTCTAAAAGGTGAGAAAATTCAAAAGTCTGAAGTGCAAAGAAACTTGGGAGTTCTAGTCCAGGTTTCTCTCAAGGTAAACTCGCAGGTTGAGTCAGTAGTTAGGAAGGTAAATGCAATGATGGCATTCATTTTGAGAGGAATTGAATGTAAAAGTGGGGATGTACTTCTGAGGCTTTATAAGGCTCTGGTCAGAACACATTCAGAGTATTGTGTATAGTTTTGGGCCCTGAAGTGTGTTCAGAGGAGGTTCCCGAGAATAGTCCCAGGAATGAAAAGCTTAACATATGAGGAATGTTTGAAGACTCTGGGTTTATACTCAATGGGGTTTAGAAGGATTGGGGGAGGGGATCTATTTGAAACATACTGAATACTGAATGGTCTGGACAGAGTAGATCTTGGGAAGATGTTTCCATTGCTTGGAGAGACTAGGACCCGAGGGCGTAGCCTTAGTGTAAAGGGAAGACCTTTTAGAATGGAGATAAAGATAAACTTCTTCAGTCAGAAAGCGGTGAATCTATGGAATTCATTGCCACAGAAAGCTGTGGAGGCCAGGTCAAGGAGTATATTTAAGACTGAAATAGATAGGTTCTCTTGTATCAAGGAGATCAAGGGTTACGAGGAGAAAGTGGAGAATGAGGTTGAGAAACCTATCATCCATGATTGAATGGTGGAGCAGACTTAATGGGCTGAATGGCCTAATTTCTGCTCCTATATCTTATGTTCTTAGTTTAGAAACAAGGATGAGAATTTAAATTGAAGCTTTGCCTGACCATGAACCAATATAGACCAACATGGACAAGAGTGAAAGGTGAATGGTAGTTAAGCAGAAATGAGTGACCAGAGTAAATCTATACCTTTTCAATTTTACTTTAACAGTTTTCTTAAGTGACATGAATTACACTTATGTGATGCTGTGAACTATGTACATAATTATCATAACTGATCACAGTACAGTGTTGTTGTCACTGGGCCTCTTTTGTTTTTGCAAATTTTAAAAAAATATACATTTTAATAATTTTCTTCAAGTCTGCCTGCACTTTTGTGATCCAACTTTTTTCTGTTACTGATTTTCTTTAGTTTTTACATTGTTTCCACCAGTATCACCAGCAAGTATGCAGCTAAGCATGAAGACTGTATCTTCTTATTTATACCCTATTTTTGATTGTGGACTCAAATAGGAAAAAGACTTAAGAAATGGTTTAAAAGTCAAGAATTGTTGAAGAATTGCTGCCCTTTTCAAAGGCAAGTTACCTGATACTCTGTGTAAGTGTTCTTTACATATTTGGTGATTTAAGCAATGGGTAAAGTCTGGTTACAGAGAAGGTGGAATCAGGGGAGTTGTGTACATTGGAGCTTTGGTTGGCAACAGGTAGCTGACTACAGACCAATGACAAAGGCCTTCTATTTGCCACCATCAATGTGATTGTCTCTCAGGAGCCAGAACAGCTCCAGGGTGTAAATGTTCGAGTTAGAAGACATTGGACCTCTGAATGGCAAGAAGCTGTTTCCTCTCTCTGCAATAAAAAGCACCTCAAGCTTGGAGATAGCTGTTTATTTCTACTCATCAGTTACTGTAAAGCTGTAACTTTTAATTAATAAGTTGAGACATTGTAAGAATGAATCAGTCACCTTGAACCTTCAGTGAAAGTCACCAGGAGAAGGACAGTCAAGAAGCAATGTTCAGATCAGCAAAACGATCATCTCATGAAACCCTATGGACAGGGAACACTGCCCTGCTTTTCTAGTCTTTCCCTCCACTCATAACACCATATTTTTGTTTTGTCTGAATGTGTGTAGAGGGGGAGATTATACATGGGTTAGAGTTTTAGCTAGTAGTTATATATGTTCAATTCATAACTGTTTATCTATAGTTATAATCTATTCATTTGTTAAAAAAATCACAATTCTTATTAAGTACAGAAATCTGCTTGATGCTTTCTGTCGATGTGAATCCAAAATACAGGAAGATTGAAGAATTTGCATACTTTTTAACATCTTTCACTTTTGTGATGACTCTGGGAATAGTGGAGCTTGATTTCCAATGTGCGTCCTCAGTCAGGCTTAACACCAATTTTAAGTGAACCTATAAATTGACCTTTAATTTTGAAGCTCCATATTCCAATAGATAGATGGTAATTGGACTATGGGAGGATTGGAAAGAGAAGTTGTTCAGAGTGAGGACCAGTTCAGTCACTCACTCTGGTCCTCATTCTAAACAACTTCTCTTTCCAATCCTCCCATTTCCTCCAAACCAAAGGAGTAGCCATGGGCAACCGCATGGGCCCCAGCTATGCCTGCCTCTTCGTAGGATATGTGGAATAGTCCATCTTCCGCAGCTACACTGGCACCACCCCCCACCTTTTCCTCCTCCACATCGATGACTGTATCGGCGCCGACTCGTGCTCCCACGAGGAGGTTGAACAGTTCATCCACTTTACCAATACCTTCCACCCTGACCTCAAATTTACCTGGACTGCCTCAGACTCCTCCCTCCCCTTCCTAGACCTCTCCATTTCTATCTCGGGCGACCGAATCAACACGGACATTTACTATAAACCGACCGACTCCCACAGCTACCTAGACTACACCTCCTCCCACCCTG
>NC_057731.1:21640315-21696219 GCF_004010195.1 Chiloscyllium plagiosum | reverse complement strand
CTTCCTAATCTGCAATCTTCTTCCTGACCTCTCCGCCCCCACCCCCACTCCGGCCTATCACCCTCACCTTAACCTCCTTTCACCTATCGCATTTCCAACGCCCCTCCACCAAGTCCCTCCTCCCTACCTTTTATCTTAGCCTGCTTGGTGCACTTTCCTCATTCCTAAAGAAGGGCTCATGCGCGAAACGTCAATTCTCTTGCTCCTTGGATGCTGCCTGACCTGCTGCGCTTTTCCAGCAACACATTTTCAGCTCTGCAGATGATTAAGCCTAATCCCATCTGCCCAATGAATTCTAATATCTCTTCAATCCCCTTTTCTTCAACCACCTATTCATTGCATTCATAAATGTTGATGTTTCCTTTCTTTCAATTATAAACTCCAAAACTGTATGAGGTCTAGTCAGTTTGCATGAAAAACCCCTTAAGCTCTTTGTCTTACATGTCTTATACTTAATCCTGCATCTATACTCCTAATCACTTGACCCTTCTACTACTCAAACTAGTCTCTTTCCATTTACACAGTCCCATCGCTTCATATGTTTCAACAGATTAGATTAATCCTCAAATGAAAATATTACCAGTCTCTCGATCTTCCTTCACATTTGTATTTCTTCAATCCAAAAAATATTCCAGTGAAACTGCACTATACTCTCTCTATTGCTTCCTCTAATGTGGAGCCTAAAATGGCACATTATACAGCAAACATGGACATACTAAGGTTTCATATAGCCTTATCATTGGACATTGACTTCTATGTTTGCTACATTTTGCCATTAATTTCAGTATGAATTTTTGGGGCCTGGTCCACTGAATCCTTTTCCCTCTTGTGAACTTGAACTCTCTAGATCCCTGTGATGTTTCATTTTTCTTGCTTTATTCCATTCAAGCCTAATCGTTACTTTTATACCTCATATAAGTTGACATTACAGTCCATCTATTACTTCTTTTGTCCATTCTACCACTATATTAATATTACCTATAATTTCCTTTGGTTCCCAAAGCGACTCACTGTCCCTCCAGATGTATGTCATCATCAAAATACTTTCAAGCCCTCAATACAAATTGTTGATCAATACAATTTATAGAAGTGTTTCCAAAACAGAGTCCTGTGAGATACCACTCACTTCTGCCTATCCTTAATTCATACTCTCCCCTTGGCCTTGATCTTATTTGCTCAAAAAAATCTATACCCTTAACAAGATTTAAAATAAACCCAAAATCCATTTGAATTAAATCATTAGCCTCATTTCTTAGAAGAAAAATGTATTGCAATGAACCCACAAATTACTGCCACAGACAAAAGTGATACACATGAAACCAGGCTGAATCTTTATAATGTATTTTTATAACAATTACTTCTATTTAAATTATTTATTGAACAATTATTGTTTATAAATTGCTCACTATAATGAAAAAATGCCACCTGTAAAAATCCATTCAGTGTTATATTGATTCTACACTGTTATGACAGTACGATGTTGAATATCATTTTAAATTTATTTCTAAGAGGAAAGTGTTGATTCACTTGAATTTTAATTGGCCTGTAAATCTGTCATAACGCTATTGAAATGCTATGTGTGTCCTTCAGTTACCTTCAGTTCAACCGGGCAAAATAATATGGCTTTGAACACATTTGCACAAAATATTTGAACCTGCTTCGTTAAACAAATATTACAGACCTTCTGGGCATAGACTCAGCAGTAATGATATGTTGTACTCTTTGGCTTTTGTCACATTTTATATTGACATTTAGAAGGTAGATTTGATGCCCAATTTATTAAAGGAACACAGGCAGTAGAATACAGCAAAATCACTGCAATGACTAGACTGGTGGGTTACCCAGTATTTTATGCAATCCGCCTTTAGAATGCCAAGAGGCACAGTGGCTCAGTGGTTAGCGCTGCTGCCTCATAGCTCCAGGGATCCGGGTTCGATTCCAACTTGGGAGCAACTGTCTGCATGAAGTTTGCACATTCTCTCTCTCTCTGCGTGGGTTTCCTCTGGGTGCTCCAATTTCCTTTCACCATCCAAAGATGTACCGGTTAAGTGGATCGGCTGTGCTAAGTTACCCCAGGATGTGCAGGCTAGGTGGGTTAGCCCTGGTGAATACGGGGTTAGGGATAGTGTTCTTTGGAGGGTTGGTGCAGACTTGATGAGTTGAATTACCTGTTTCTGCACAAGAGGGACTCTATGACACCCAGAAGCAGTCTAGAACTTAACTGTAGAGCATTTAATAAGCTCTTCATGGCAGTCTCATACATGGAGCAAGACAGTAATCAGCTCCTTCAAGTCTTTAGCCTTGAGTTTGAAAGAACAAGAATTGATCATTCATTTTTCAAATAGTATAAGAAACCAGTGGCAAAACATGTTAATTCTGGATATGAGGGAGTCAACATCCAGACAAATTTAAATGGAATTGATACAATAATGTCCAACAGACACCTTCTATAACATTCGTCTTGGGAAGAATCTGTATTCCCGACATTTTTCTGTTCATACAATATACTCTTAAAATACTCAGTACACAGAGTATCTGTTTAAATGAAGCAATTGTTTTTATTCTGAAACTTTAACACACAAATTTATTTTCAGTGACATTTAATGCTTTACGTGCAGCATTCAGCTAAAGAGCTGATCATGACACTGACAAAGTTTCTGCTGAGTCACTCAGAAAATGATTTGGGAATATGTTAATGTGTATAAAGTGAGCCAACCCAGATGTGAAGTATGCTGCTTTTGTGCAAAAATTAAATAATGTGGATGAGCAAACCCTTAAAATGAAAAGCACATTAAAGTGGTAACTAGAGACATATTGTATCAACATTTTCAACATTCAAATGCTAATATTGCAATAAAAAAGAAGCTTTGGACTCCACAGTAATCAGCATTAATTTTTGGTAATATTTTCTGTGAGATGAAGAGAAAATCATGAATACAGAGAATACCAAAGTGGCAACTATGCAGTAAATGTCATGTTAGCCATCTCCCACACATAGAAAGCAATTAAAAAGGGGCCTAGTCAGAATGGAGATATGGAATTAAGACTGATGTGTATTTATAAATAAATATAATTGTAGGATAATGGTGTAATGGAGGCAGACTGGTATCATTCACTCTCTCCTGGCACTGGCCTCAGGTCCTCTTGAGTCACCACATATGTGGCCTCATTCCAGGTTATCTTTGTCAGTTGGGGTAGCCTGCAGCTGCCATCCCATAGAAATAGGACCTTAATTTGCTTCCTGATGGTCTGCTGGAGAATTTCTAGCAAGGCATTGCTAAAATGTGAAGCACTTTCCATCTGGTATCAGGCATCTTCAGGGTTGTGGAGGGGTCGAGGTAGGTGACTAATCAAGGTTGCCCCTGGCTTGCAGAGAGTGAAGTGCTATCCAGATGTATTTTATATATGTCTGTGCATTGGAAAACAGGAAGCCTTGTTGGGGGCAGAACCTGCCCTAAAGATTTGCTGTTGTACTCACCTATGCAAATATAATGGCGAGAGAAGAACATAATTGCACAAAACAATACAACCCATCCCCTGAGTATAAGTGTTTCCCCCTTTTCAGACAGACACCACAGTGAGAAAAAAAACAAAGTCTTGCCCAGGTAGTTAAAATTTATCCAAGATTCTGCTGATCATTCAATACTAATGTAAATAATGCAGATTGTCAAATATTCCCAGAAAGAGATATGGGGGAAAAAGATTGAATTGTTCATGTTTAACTTACAATGTTAATCATATTAGAAATTTACTACCAAGACATTGTTATTCATGTTGAATTATATTGAAGGGTATCTGTAATGTGCTGTACCCTGAACTAACTACAACATATTAGTGGCTCATTTGGTGAGGCTGGTTATTTTCTAAGCAGGGAAAAACCAGACTTGAACAAAAATCAGTGCCTTAGAACTGGTGCTGTCACACAATGGGTGTAAAATCACCTGTATCATCAATAAAGTGACAGAAATAATTGAATTCCCATTAGTTTGTACAATTATACTTACTTTTTAATTCAATCAGTGGAATGTGGGTGTCACTGCTGGACAGCATTTCTTGCCATTCTTAGATGTCCTTGAGAAGGTGGTGGTGAGCTGCCTTCTTGAACCACTGCACTCCATGTGCAGTAGATTGGCCCACAATGAGTTTAGGAGGTCGTTCCAGGATTTTGACTCAGGAAATTTGAAGGAACAGCTTTGTATTTCCAAGTCAGGATGGTAAGTGGCTTGGAGGGGAATTTACAGCTGGTGCTGCCTTTGTTCTTTTAGATGGAAGTGGCTGTGAGTTTGGAAGGTGCTGTCTAATGATTTTTGGTGAATTTCTGCTGTCCATCTTGTAGAGATTACACACCGCTATTTCAAAATGTCGATGGATGAGGGAATGGATCTTTGTGGATATGGTGTCTATCAAGCAGACTGCTTTGTCCTGGATCATGTCAAGCTTCTTGCTTCACACATTCAGGCAAGTGGGGAGTGTTCCATCACACTCCTGACTGTGGGGAGCCTAGAGGTGAATTACTCGCTATTATTCCTAGTCTCTGACCTGTTTTTGTTGCCACTGTATTTATACAGCAAGTTCATTTGGGTTTTAGGTCAATGGTAACCCCTAGGATGTTGATAGTGGGGGATTCAGTGATGATAACTCTATTGAAAATCAAAGAATGATACTTAGGTTGTCTCTTATTGGAACTGGTCATTGCTTGGCACTTATATGGTGTGAATGCTACTTGCCATTTCTCAGCCCAAGCCTGAATATTGCCCAGATAAAGTCATAAAGTTGTACAGGATGGAAACAGATCATATAGTCCAACTCATCCTTGCTGACCAGATATCCTAAATTAATCTAGTCCCATTTGCCAGCACTTGGCTCATATCCCTCTAAACCCTTCCTATTCATATACCCATCCAGATGTCTTTCAAATGTTGTCATTGTACCAGTCTCCACTACTTCCTCTGGCAGCTCATTCCATACCCACATCACCCTCTGCATGCAAAAATTATCCCTAAGGTCCCTTTAAATCTTTCCACTGTCATCTTAAACCTATGCCCTCTACCTTTGGACTCTCCTACTCTGGGGAAAAGTACCTTGGTTATTCACTCTATCCATGTCCTTTATGATTTTATAAACCTCTTTAAGGTCACCCCTTAGCTCCAGAGAAAATAGCCCCAGTCATATCAGCCTCTCCCTACAGCTCAAACCCTCCAATCCTGGCAACATCCTTGTAAATCTTTTCTGCACCCTTTCAAATTTAACAACATCTTTCCTATAGCAAGGAGACCAGAATTGAACGCAGTATTCTAAAAGTGGCCAAACCAATGTCCTATACAGTGGCAACATGAAAGCCCAACTCGTGCAGAGATGTTCTGAAGCTGAGCTGACTGACCTCCAACAACCACAGCCATCTTCCTATGAGCCAGGAATGACTTCAACCAGATGAGAGTTTGCCCCCTAATTCACATTGATTCCAGTTTTGCTAGGGCTCCTTGATGCCATACTCAATCAAATGAAGCCTTGATATCTAGAGCTGTCACTCCCACCTCACCTCTGGAATTCAACTCTTTTTTCTGTGTTTGAACTGAAGTTGTAATGAAGTCAGGAGTTAGGTGGTCTGCTGGAACCCAACTGGATGTCAATGAGCAGGTTATTGTTGCATGCTAGGAGCAGCATCAAGTTATTTTTGTGGAATTGCTTAGCTCTGTGTATGACTTGCTGCTTATGTTGCCTGGACCACAAGTAGTCCCATTGTTGCATCCCACATTTGACTTTGGGTATTCCTGGTGCTGCTCCTGGCAAGCTTTCTTGCACTCTCTATTGAATTAGGATTGATCCCCTGGCTTGATGGTAGTGGTTGAGAGGGGAATATGCTGGGCCATGAGATTACAGGTTGGGCTGAAATACAATTCTACTGCTGTTGATGGCCCACAGCACCTCATGGATACCCATTCAACACATTGATACTACCACACAATACGCTGAAGGGTATTTACAATGTGAAGGCGGGACTTCATTTCCACAAGGACTGTGCGGTGGTCACTCTTACTGATACTGTCATGGACAGATGCATCTGCAGTCGGCAGATTGGTAAGGATGAGGTCAAGTATGTTTTCCCCTCTTGTTGGTTCCGTCACCAATCTAGCAGCTTGACTAACTTGATCAGTAGTACTGCTGCCAAGCCACCCTAGGTGGTGACAATGAAATCCCCCACTAGCGTACATTTTGCACCCTTGCCATCCTCAGCAATATTGTTCAATATGTTAGGAGTACTGGTTCATCAGTACTGACGCACTCTCGCAGAGAGCTTCAGACCACATCTCTGGGGCACCTGCACCAATCAATCCGACCACCCAGTGGCTGAACATTTCAACTCCCCCTCCCACTCTGCTAAGGACATTCAGGTCCTGGGCCTCCTCCATTGCCACTCCCTTACCATCCGACGTCTGGAGGAAGAATGCCTCATTTTCCGCCTCAGGACCCTTCAACCCCATGACATCAATGTGGACTTCACCAGTTTTCCACCTCCGAGGCTCCCAGCCTCATGCCCGAAATGTCGTATTTCCTGCTCTTTGGATGCTGCCTGACCTGCCTGCTATGCTTTTCCAGCACCACTCTAATCTTGTGCTGGCTTATCAGTCAAGGGAGGACTGTACAGGAGTGGCTCAGCAGTTAGCACTGTAGTCTCACAGAGCCAGAGATCCAGGTTCGATTCCAGCCTTGAGTGACTGTCTGTATGGAGTTTGCACATTCTGCCTGGGTTTCCTCCCACAGCCCATAGATGTGCAGGTCAGGTGGATTGGCCATGCTAAATTACCCAAAGTGTTAGGAGCATTAGTCAGAGGGAAGTGGGTTACTTTTCTGAGGGTCGGTGTGGACTTGTTGGACTGAAGGGCCTGTTACCACATTGTAGGGAATCTAATCTAATCTAGTTCTAAGTGTGCATTACTCTGTATACGTTTTCTCCTTTTACTATAGAGCCCTAGAAACAGCAAGATACTAATTTGGAAACTGAAATAATTCACCTGAGTCATGACCAAAACATGAAGCAAAGCACATGTTTAGATGGAAACCATTGAGATAGCATTAGAGATCTAGACAGGCGACACAGGTTGAGTCAGTTATGAAAGATATGACAGACAGAGATGATGACCATAGAACATGCTGCCACTGAATGGAGAGAAAAATCATTTAGATTAGGTTTCCTACAGTGTGGAAACAGGCTCTTTGGCCCAACAAGTCCACACCGACCCTCCAAAGAGTAACCCACCCAGTCCGATTTCCCTAATGCACCTAACACTATGGGCAATTTAGCATGGCCAATTCACCTGACCTGCACATCAATCATGCCCATAAATCTGTCATTATTCTGGCCTCATTGGGCCAGCAACGCAACAGAGTTCCTGAATTGATAAGGCCTGATGAATTTGTTGCAGAGTGAATTGGATAGTTTGATGTTTAACTCCAGGCTTTGGATTACAGTGCAATGAGCGCCTGTTCTGTAACCTTCTGTTGTGCAACTAGTGGCATCAATGGTACCTTCGGAGAATCTTCACCAGAGAGAGTACAAGCATAGTTATCTCTGAGAAATACTCAATCTGATAATTAAGATGTTGAGGTTAAAATACAATAATGTGCAAGCTGTATATGGTTGGAAACACAATCGGATTTATCCTTTGGCAAGATTTAGAAGATGTGGAACAATAGGGGTCTTTTTCTACAGAGATCCCTGTCTAACCTCAAAAAACAGCCATTCACAGCAAGCTGCATGAAAATCTCAGTGAGCAGACAGGTGGCTGTAAAGGAGCCAGCTATCACATGTCCTCGGGCAGCTGACAACCAAAGCACACAGGCATTTACTGCTGCGTAGGGCAGGTTATTCCTGGCACACAAAGCAGGATAGTTAAAGACAAAAAGCATGTACAATTACTTGGCTCCATGAATCATAAGAACATGCTCAGGGTGAGTCTAAACCTATGTCTTCCAATTAGGTAACACTCGCAAGGTGGTAAATCAGATTGATTCTAGTGAACATTTATGGGGTGGAGCAGCATGTCATATTATACAGGCACAGCATAATCAATCTTGTTAAGTAAAATCACAACAAATAAATTGAAGCTTTGCAATCTGTTTCAGTTGTAAAATAAGATTGGGGAGAAAGAATGAACAAGAGAAGAATGTTGGAGTGGGCCTCGTGACCCTATTCATGATTCAATGACTTGGCTAATCTACAATCTAACTCCATATATCACCTGCCTTTGTCCCATATCTTAATAACTTGAATGAACAAAATCTATCAATGTCAGGTTCACATTTACTAATTGATCTAACATCTATTGCCATTTGAAGAAGAGAATTCAAAACTTCAACTACCCTTGTCGTGAAGAAGCATTTTCAAATTCATTCCTGAAAGGTCTGAATCTAGGCTATGCTTGCCAGGTCCACAACACGCAACCTCTAACAACTTTATTTGTCCCCAGTTAATATCTTGAAAATTTTGATTGAATCAGATTTAAACTTCTAAGTTCTAGGGTTTTACAAACATTGTGCATTCTCGCCATACAATTGAGCCCTCAGAGCTCAGGTATTTTTCTGTTAAATCTATATTCTGTTCCCTCCAAAACCAATATATACTTCTGGTGCAGTGCCCAGAACTGCTCATGTATTGTAGCCTAACCAGAGATTCACAGAGCTGAAGCCTGAAACACCACCAAATAACACAGGAGTTATGGCTAAGAATAGACCATTCAGTTCTTTGAGCCTGCTCTGCCATTTGAGAAGATCATGGCTGACCTGATTGTAGCCTGAATTCCACTTCTCTGTTTCCCAAACTACAACCCATAACCCTTAACTCTCTTTTTGTTCTAACTTAACCTTGAACATATTGAATGGCAAAACGTCCAATGGTGCCTTGGGATGAGAAGTCAACAGACCAGAAATAATATTGTGTAAATTCAATACTGATTCCGATTGCTGTTTGGTTAACCATATGGTCATCACTCATGGCTGGTTCTCAACCACTTGATGTATACCTGTCTCTGTGGCTTTGTTATTCAGTATGAGCCATCCATTCTGTCCACTGCCTGTCACCACAGTGCATATGTCCATTCAATCATCTTTCATTTGACTTGTATTATTGATAGTAGGGGCCCGGTATTAATGTTCTTACTGCATTGCCTCTATGTAGCCCATTGATCAAATGAATCATTCAGTTTGTTGCCTTGCCGAATTGTTGAACAAAACCTAATTCCCTTAATGCGTTAGAATGCCCTTCAAAACATGTAGTTATATATAGAACCTTTTGCTAGTGAGTCCAAGTCCATTTGGATTTCCTTTGAGCATGAGTTCTTTCTGTTAATTGTTGGATGCCAAAGGATATTGCTTCAGTGCTTTTGCAACCACATTAAATGCCACTAATGTACCCTTGAAAAGCCACATGTTTTAAGAGAGTGCCATCTAACATACAAACTCTAGTTTACCATTTATTTTGGGATAGGGAATAGATGGCAGCATCATGGCAAGTCACTGGACTAGTAATTCAAAGATCCTGGCTAATGTTTTTTGACAAAGGTTCAAATCCTACTACAACACCTGGAAAAATTTGAATTGAATTAGCACATCTGGAATTGGAAGCTGGTCTCAATAATGGTAACGTGAAACAACCATCAATTGTTTTAAAAACCTATCTGGTTCATTAATGCTGTTTAGGGAAAGAAATCTGCCATTCTTACCTGGTCTCGCACATATGTGGTTCCAGACCTGCAGTGTTGTGATTGAATTTTACCTGCCCCCAGAAATGGTGTGTCAAGCCACTTAGCTCAAGGGCAATGAGGAATGAATGATAAATTCTAGCCTTATCAGTAATGGCCACTTTCCATGAAGATAAGAAAAAAAAATTGCTACTGCCAAGTACTAAATGTAATTTCTTTAAAAAAAGTGTCAAAACACAGCATTTGTAGACATTACAAATGTTGATAATCAGTCACAGCCTTGCTGATCTTTGCAGATCTCCTGCAGTTATCTGAAAGAACTATATGAAATAAAATTTAATACTAATTTCACTTCTGCCATGGTTGACAGTTCAATATTGATAATTTCTATGACCTTGCAAGTCTCATCCAGAATCTCTTTATAGTTGATACACCTTTGAGAATTGGATTGTTTTGTAACTGTGGAACTGCAACTTGGACGAATTGTTGGCCGTGATTGCCCAGCTGCTGTGATGTGCGCATACTGATCCCTTTTGACCAGCTCCTCTTCCTCCAGCACATTCAGAATACTGGTAATGGCTGCTGCACTCATGCAGAAGTAGTTATGCTGCTCCATTCAAAGCAGAATGTTGCACAATTCACTTCACACAGTGGCAATCACAGCTTTCATTTGAGCCTCATTAGGATAATGTACGGTTGAAACCGCTTCTTAGTAATTTTGCACAAATTGAGTTAAATTACTGCTCAATAAACCATTGCCATGCAATACAAATCCCACCAATGCTGGCTTTATGCCTCAATTGTCACAGCACTCTCTTTTCCTCGGATCAAGTCCAAGGAAAAGCAAAATACTGCAGATGATGAAAATTTGAAATATAAAAAAACAGGAAATTCTGGAACTACACTCCACATCTGGCAGAATCTGTGGAGAGATGAATAGAGATTGACAGACCTATTAAATATTCCCAGCATCGTTTTGTTCAAATCTGAGGATCATGAGCAAAGTTTTAAATATTTCATTAACGCTAACTTAAGATGGAGGAGAAATTAATTTTCATAGCGCTGTTCAGATTTAACTCAATCTCACAAAGCAGCAGCACTGCAGCCTACATAGTCCATGCAAGATTGTTCATTCTGTCAGTCAGGAATGCTGTGTAGACCTTGCAGGTAATAGCCTGCAGCATTATCTGCCTCAGTGATTTGAGATATGATTGCATAATACCATTCTGCTAATGAATCTCTCCCCCAGTATCACTTCATTTATTTGAAGTAAGTGGTTTACCCAAAGGAATATCACGCACAAGTTCCAAATGTTCATCCGTTAATATTACCATTAATATTATTAGCCTTACACATCGTAGTTGGACAAGCTTTTACGAGTCCAACGTGGCATTCAAATTCCTTTATCGTTATTCAGTAATGTCTTTATGCTTGAAACATTTTCTTGAACATTCTGGAACAAAAGTATCTGAAAACTTTGATACATTGTAAATAGTGAATGTCTTCTGGGAAGAAGTGCAGGTTAGTAATTCAGAAAACTTGGCTGTTCAAAAGCAGTAAGCTTCATCTTTATCATAGATTATAATTCATATCATTTCTGACAGATGTACTGTGCATGAGTAAACCCTTGTATTGATGTTCTCGGTTGTGACATTCTGATGGTAACAGTGATAATTGACTATGATGAGGAGCTGTGTTGGAGCAGGTTGAAGTGAATTTTAATCCTAGTCGCTTCGTGGGACTATCCTGGATCAGGTGTACTTCTCATATCATCTCTTTTACCTTAAAATAGAGGAAGACAGGCCCAAAATATGCTTATAGAGAGGAACCACCTGAGAATATTATTATCTTCCCAATGGTCTTTTTGACAAGTTTTATCCAGATGATGACAAGCACATATTATAAATTTCTAAGATAGCTCAGCTGAAGAGTGAACATAATTGGATCTCATTATCAAAGATAATAAGACAATATGTATTTTCCAAATTGTATAAAAGGATTGTTAAAGAACCATATGTGCCAACAGCATTTAGAGTCAAAGAGTTTTAGAGATATACAGCGTGGAAACACACCCTTCAGTCCAACTCGACCATGCCGACCAGATATCATAGAGTCATAGAGATGTACAGCATGGGAACAGACCCTTCGGTCCAACCCGTCCATGCCAACCAGGTATCCCATCCCAATCTAGTCCCACCTGCCAGCACCCGGCCCATATTCCTCCAAATCCTTCCTATTCATATACGCATCCAAATGCCTCTTAAATGTTGCAATCCCTCAGCCTCCGATGCTCCAGGGAAAACAGCCCCAGCCTGTTCAGTCTCTCCCTATAACTCAAATCCTCCAACCCTGGCAACATCCTTGTAAATCTTTTCTGAACTCTTTCAAGTTTCACAACATCTTTCCAATAGGAAGGAGACCAGAATTGCACTCAATATTCCAACAGTGGCCTAACCAATGTCCTGTTCAGCCGCAACATGACCTCCCAACTCCTGTACTCAATACTCTGATCAATAAAGGAAAACATACCAAACACCTTCTTCACTATCCTATCTACCTGTGACTCTACTTTCAAGGAGCTATGAACCTGCACTCCAAGTACTCTTTGTTCAGCAACACTCAATAGGACCTTAGCATTAAGTGTATAAGTCCTGCTAAGATTTGTTTTCCCAAAATGCCGCACCTCGCATTTATCTAAGTTAAACTTAATCTCCCACTCCTCAGCCCATTGGCTCATCTGATCAAGATCCTGTTGTAATCTGAGATAACCTTCTTCATTGTCCAATACACCTCTAATTTTGGTGTCACCTGCAAACTTACTAACTATAACTCTTATGCTAGCATCCAAATCATTTATATAAATGATGAAAAGTAGTGGACCCAGCACCGATCCTTATGGCTCTCCACTGGTCACAAGCCTCCAGTTGGAAAAACAACCCTCCACCACCACCCTCTGTGTTCTACATTCGAGCCAGTTCTGTATTCAAATGGCTAGTTCTCCCTGTATTCCATGAGATCTCACATTGCTCACCAGTCTCCCAGGGGGAACCATGTCGAACAGAAATCAATTACATGAGTAATAATTCTATGAAAAGAAAGCATAATCCTCTGGTAGAGATTCCGATTCTAAATAATGTTACAGCAAAGATGTTTAAGGTACCTATCAACAAAAAAAGCAACATTTATCTTAAACACCTCAGTAGAAAGTTACAGAGTTTGAGCAAAATTCTTCTATCCCAGTTCAGGGGTGGTACTATTGTCCATGCCACAATAACAATATCCTTATGGTGAGAGACAATGGGAGTGAATCCAAAGAATCAAAAAATCCTATGTATGTGATCTCAATATTTATATGATTAAAAAAGCTGAACCAGCTGCAGACTCATGAGCACAGGTAAAGGTCAACATCCCTCAAACTAACAACACACTGAGAGGTTTGGATTCTGATGTCTTCTTTGCTACGCAACTGTTTCTTAAGATTAAAATTCACCTTCTTGGATCCAGTTGATCTTCTTAGAAAATAAAAGTTGTCTATTGTGAGATTGTGGCAACCTACAGTGTAAATGTATGATACTTTGCCATCAGTACCTTATTTAAAAGACGCAGATGATATGATAGGGATGTTCGAAAAGGTACTAGTGACCTCGAGCATTAGAGTTTGGTAAGGCTTTTTTTTCCTTTTCCAAATGAATGAACTCTGATTTTATTTTTTAAAAATTTCTAAATCATTAAGGAATAATTTTCGTAATCTGTTATAACTTTTTGCTCTGGTTAATCACATCCAAGCACAGTCCAACCTTAATGGTAAGATTCTTGGTAGTGTAGATGTGCAGAGAGCTCTCAGTGTCCATGTATATATATTCCTGAAAGTTGCCACCCAGATAGATAGGGTTGTTAGGAAGGCATACGATGTGTTAGCTTTTATTGGTAGAGGGATTGAGTTTTGGAGCCACAAGGTCATGCGGGAGCTGTACAAAACTCTGGTGTGGTCGCAATTTGAGTGTTGCGTACAGTTCTGGTCATAGAGTAATAGTCATAGAGATATACAGCACGGAAACAGACCCTTTGGTCCAACTTGTCCATGCTGACCAGATATCCTAACCTAATCTAGTCCCATTTGCCAGCATTAAACCCTTCCTATTCATATACCCATGCAAATGTCTTTTAAATGCTATAATTGAACCAGCCTCCACCACTTTCTCTGGCAGCTCATACCACATACACACCACTCTCTGTCTGAAAAAGTTGCACCTTAGGTCCCTTTTATATCTTTCCCCTCTCACTCTAAACCTATGTCCTCTAGTTCTGGACTCCCCCACCCCAGGGAAAAGACTTTAGCTGTTTATCCTATCCATGCCGCTCATGATTTATAAACCCCCTATAAGGTCACCCTGTAGCTCAAATCTGCCAACCCTGGCAACATCTTTATAAATCTTTTCTGAACCCTTTCAAGTTTCACAACATTCCTCCAATGGGAAGGAGACCAGAATTGCATATCCAAGGAATTTGATAGTGGTGCCTGAGACATTGTCTTTCAGCTGTGTCAATTGTTGGAAAAATATATCTGGCTCACTAATGTTCCTCAGAATAAAATCTGCCATCTTTGCCTGGCGTGGCCGATGTGATTCCAGACTCACAGGACTCTTAACTAACTTCTGAAATGGCCGAGCAAGCCACTCAGTTGTACTAATTGCTATAAAGTCTCAACAGAGAAATGAAACTGGACAGTCCACTAAGACATCGACCTGGCCATTGGAAAAGGCAATGGTAGAAACAGCCCAATCAATCCTCCAAAGTCCTCTTCACTAATATCTGGGGGTTAGTGCCAAAATTGGGAGAGGTGTATCACAGACTAGTCAAGCAATGGCCTGACATAGTTAGACTGACAGAATCACCGCATTATAGGAGGGATGTGGAAGCTTTGGAAAGGGTGCAGAAGAGATTTACTCGGATGTTGCCTGGTATGGAGGGAAGGTCTTATGAGGAAAGGCTGAGGGACTTGAGGCTGTTTTTGTTAGAGAGAAGAAGGTTGAGAAGTGACTTAATTGAGACATATAAGATAATCAGAGGGTTAGATAGGGTGGACAGTGGGAGCCTTTTTCCTCAGTTGGTGATGGCTCGCACGAGGATACATAGCTTTAAATTGAGGGGTTATAGATATAGGACAGATGTCAGAGATAGTTTCTTTACTCATAATGTAGTAGGGGCATGGAAAGCATTGCCTGCAACAATAGTAGACTCACAATTTTAAGGGTATTTAAATGGTCATTGGATAATCATATGTATGAAAATGGAATAGTGTAGGATAAATAGACTTCAGATTGGTTCCACAGTTCAACACAACATTGAGGGCCGAAGGGCCTGTATTGCGCTATAATGTTCTATGCCTGTTGGGCTATTTTACAAGCATTGGAACTGAAAGGATTTTAGCTGGTGGCTGATTGGAGGAGGTTACAAATTTGAGGACCAAATACCAATGGCCAGCCCATTCTGTGAGGAAACCACCAGCTCCATGGAGGCAGCCTTCATGTTGCCTCCCAGGGGAAGGCAGGGTCCTCAGCGCCAGAGCTCGGTCACCCAAATAGGGAGCAGTCAGTGACAAGGGTTGCCCATCCCCCAACCCCAACCCCATTGCCACCAGCAGAGAGTTAGCGTACCCATCATAAGGCCCTTGGCTAAGGAAAACTATTTCCAACTACTTGGGAAGGAGTCTCAAAGTGTAGCACCAATAATAATCACATGTTTTAGTGTAAGAAGGTCACCTCTGAGAAGATTGATGCCTTGTCCCACCCTCCTCATGGTTGTGAGTTCAGAACTAGCATGCAGTCTGAATTTGGATTTAGCCTTGCCGAGAAAATTCCGCTGAAAGTGATATTTGTTGCAAAGCAAAGTAATGAAATGTGGTCTGTGCCTAAACATAGCCACGACATTGAGGGAATTCCTTTCTCTACTTTAATGCTCACTGGAACAACAATCTGTTTACAATCCACTTCAAAAGCTGTCACTTTCAACAGTTCATCACTCCCTCAGTGTTATATTGAAGTGGTGGTCCTAAATTATTTGAAGTTTAAATAAGACAACTGTGACTTTTCATTAAAAGTTATTATTATGGGTAGGGTGAGAGATAAATTGAACTCTTATACTTTCCTTGCTTCTCCAAGTACTTTTACTGGCTTGCAGAAGGCACAGAGCGACAGTTCATAACCTACAAAGTCGCTGCCTTATGGATTAGAAGTGGCAGTTTACAGCAAATAGTGAGGGAAAATAAACAGGCTTTCGCCCGACTTTAGGGAGTTTTTGAAAAGATCCTTTATAGTTGGCACTGGAATGAGATTAACATCAGGAAAGGTGAAAACCATGCC
Source organism: Chiloscyllium plagiosum (assembly GCF_004010195.1). NCBI lineage: Eukaryota > Metazoa > Chordata > Chondrichthyes > Orectolobiformes > Hemiscylliidae > Chiloscyllium > Chiloscyllium plagiosum. The sequence goes on along the minus strand of NC_057731.1, from coordinate 21,680,159 downwards.
TTGGCGATTATTAAAACCATAGGTTGCTATTTTTGAGGTCAGTAGCAAACACCATCATTTCATTATTCGCTGCAAAATTAAGGTCACTATTTTTCTTATAAAACACTTTAACATAAATTCTAACCAATTAAATTAGATTTTGCACCTTCATGAGAATTCACCTTCCTCCCCACAATATAATCTCTACTCTTTGTACTCAATATCATGATGTTGTTAGCAAGAATGATTGGGCACCAGGGAAATTCCATGTCACTGGTCATGTGTTGTGTTAGTCTTTGTGTGTCTGATGAGTCTGATGCTAGAACCATATTTCCATCCACACATTTGGCAAGTGTTTCCGGAAAGCGTAATTGGTCCTTGACCTTGAGATCATTGGCATTCCTTTCTGCAATTCCTTTTGTATACTTCCTCTTGCTGACGGGTGTTCTCAAAGAACTAGTGTCCCTTCATTCAGGAGTTTCCACCAAGTTGGTTTCTTCTCAACCATGTCTCCTGTGTGTTGATGTCTGTATTTTATTTCTTGAGGGATGTCTTGAGTGAGTCTTTAAAAAGCTTCCTTTGTCATCTTCTCGATAGAATCATAGAATCTCTACAGTGTGGAAGCAGATCATTCAGCCCATTGAGTCCACACTGACTCACTGAAGAGCATCCCACCCTGACCCACCCCTATGCTATCCCTCTAACTCTGCATTTCCCGTGGCTAATCCACATGGCCTGCACATCCCTGGATACTATGGGCATCCGAGGTGCTGTGAGACAGCAGTGCTAACTACTAAGCCACCATGCCACCCCAAAGCATTGACCAAGGACCAAGAAAGTTGCTTTTGTTTTCGGAACTCAGGCATCCTAAGCATTGGCCAGCCCAGCAGAGTTAGTTTTGGATGATCATGGCCTTGAAGCTGGTGCTATGAGCTGCTTCAAAGACAATGATGTTAGTACACCTGTCCTCCCAAGTGATGTGGAGAATCCGTTTCCAACTGCATTAATGGTATTTCTCAAGCGTATTGAAGTGGCATTGATATGTAGGCCAAGTTGCAGAGCCAAATAGAAGAGCTGGAAGGATGACTGCCTTCTCCAGAAGGATCTTCGTATCTGTGTGGATGTCACTGTCATTGAATTTCCAGATCAATGTCTGCCTTAGATGCATGGTGTCTTCTCAATTAAGGGAAATGTTCCACATTTGACAGAATTCCTCTGCTGATCTTAATGGAGGAATAAACTGGAATGTGATCTGGGACAGGACTCATCTTGGGGCAGCACGGTGGCTCAGTGGTTAGCACTGCTGTCTCCCAGCGCCAGAGACCTGGGTTCGATTCCAGTCCTCGGGCGACTGCCTATGTGGAATTCGCACATTCTCCCTATGTCTGTGTGGGTTTCCTTCGGGTGCTCCGGTTACCTGCCACATCATGGCAATCTAAAGATGTGCAGGCCAGGTGAATTGGCCATATAAATTGCCCATAGTGTTCAGAGATGTGTATATTAAGTGAATTATTCAGGGGTAAATGTAGAGGGAATGGGTCTGGGTGGGTTACTCTTTGGAGGGTCGGTGTGGACTTGTGTCAAATGGCCTGTAGGAATCTATGAGGACAGTAAAGGATTTGAATCATCTTGAGGTTAAGATTGAGCACTTCATAATTTTGTATTCATTACATCAAAATAGTATCCGTCTTTATGATCAAAGATCAGCATCAAAATCCAAGCACAGTGCTAATGAACCACTGCCTCCCCCTTACTCTTTGCAGAAATGTCAGCTTCTTCACCTTTTGGAATTTGACCAATCACCTTAATCTCACAGAATCTTACGACTCAGAAAGAAATTATTCAGCTCATTGTGTCTGTGCCAATTCTTTGAAAGAGCTATCCAACTGGTTACACTGTCCTGACCTTTCTTCATAGCCCTGTTTATTCTTCTGTTCTAGTATACTGTACATCCAATTCCTTTTTGAACCTATCAAATCTGCTTCCACAACCTTTTCAGGCAATACATTCCAGATGACTGTGTCCAGTTCGGTTTCCCAGTTAAAGGAAGGATATTATTAAGCTGGAGAAGGTTCAGAAGAGATTTACCAGGATATTGCTGGGGAATGGAAGGTTTGAATTATAAAGAAAGGCTGGAGAGGCTGGGACTTTTTTCACTGGAGCACAGGAGGTTGAGTGGTGACCTTATCGAAGTTCATAAAATAATGAGGGGTATAGACAGGGTTAATGGTAGTTGTCTTTTCTCTAAGATGGGGAATTTCAAGACCAGGGTGCACATTTTTAAGGTGAGAGGAAAGAGATTTTTTTTAAAAAAGACATGTGGTTCATTGGCACTGTGCTTGGATTTTGAATTGCTAAATGAAAAGGCGTTTGTAAAAGTAAACATGAAAAGAGGCAGAAGTATAAATCCTTTCTAAATCTTGGTAACTTGTATAACATGTCTAGCAGAGTTTGAAAATTAACCCTGAAGTCAAATTATTGATGAGAAGCTTTCAGACTGCTTTGTCAAACCAGTAATATAGTTATGTGGCTCAGGTAATGCAAGATGACAAAAAATTCTTAAAGGTAATTTGAATGCTTTTATAAAACGTTTGGATTTCTGCTTGACCTTTAAATTAAGTATGTATTTAAGCAAATATGCTGATCTTTGATCGTAAAGATGGATACTATTTTGATGTAATGTCAGCTGAATACAAAATTATGAAGTGCTCATACTGAAGCATGCTGTTCATGTAAGCAAATATAGAGGAAAACATTGTTTTACTGATCAGAAGTCAGCAGACGATAACCTTTCAAGCAGCATTCACTCGTGAAATGGAAATCTATGCATTTGATCAGTTATCATATCTAAGTAGGTTCATGAAGGTTTTTATTTGTTCTTCCATTCTGGAATACCAGACCTGCAAGGCCTGGAGATGTATATGTAGTTTGTGCTTTCTTTTTAAAGGAGATTAATGAACACCCAAATAAAAGTACTCCACAACCTACTGAGTAGAATAGTGTTTATATAGTAGTAGGATAGGAAGGGGCTGGTTTCTGCCTGGAGTACAATCTAATTCTGGGATAAATTGCACTCAAAATTGTACCCACTTTGAGAAGTGATATTTGTAAGTTTTCACTCAAATGCATTTAATTATCATTTTCTCGTATAAAATTTGCCTTGAATCGCAGAATTAGGCAGTATTTTAGAACATAATTATGTTAAAAAGATGTTTTGCTAAAAGAAGTATTCTTTGATGATAGATAATCAACTTGAGCATTTAATTCAGCTGATAAATGGATTTAATCACAAAAAGTGCATTTTTAATAGTGTCTAGTTTATCCTTAAGTAACCAGATTCTGAATAACCAACACTATACCGAACTATTTTCTAATTATAACATCAGAAAATGCGAGAACTCCTTAACTGTTCTGGCAGCGTCTGTAGAGCAGAGTTAACAGAGATGCTGCCAGAGCAGCTGAGGATTTCTAGCATTTTGTGATGTTATAATTAGAAAATAGTTCTATATAGTTCTGGCAGCATCTGTAGTGAGAGAAATGGAGTTAATGAATGGAATCTTCTGGTTGCATGGGTGATGAGCTTGGAAGCATGAAAACAATGTGATTAGTCGGCGTGGTGGCATACCTGAGGCCCACTTCCGCTGACGTTAATTTCTAAAACGGCCATAGTCGATCTTCCCTCCCCAACACTAATTGCACCCTTTAAGTGAATAATGAATAACTGCCTTAGAGTCTGGTCATATTGCTTCTGGATTTAACCCAGTTGCAGATCAGTCTGCCACTATATGGATGGGTTGCACTGGCAGGGATCAAGGGATTGCATATTTGGAAAGGGAACCCACTGAGAACTTTGCCACCTGCACTCTGGCCTCCAGATTCCTGTGACCACTTCTCCACAAAACAAATGTTAACCTCCCACACAGCACCCCCCCCGCCCCCATTCATTACATACACGTGGCCATTACATACCTGTGGTCATGCTGAGTCCAAAACCAGCAGTTATAGGCATTCAACTCATTCACCTTGATTCCAGAGGTTGGCTCACCAGTGACTTCACAACTGTTGGATGGCCTATGGTTCAGTGGGCCTTCCTGATGAAAGGTGATGTAGGTTCCTTGCTTGTCTCCCTGCGTCCGTCCAGGACGTGGTGCGTTCGTGACTTCCCACATCCCACAGAATGTACATTTCACTTGGCTGAGCTGACCTGCCTACAGTAATTTTAATAATTACAATTAGAATAAGTAGAATAACACAAGTTACTTACCAATCAGTTTATAGCCCTGCATTAAAGTAATAGCCAATTCCTGGAAGCTGTGAGGTTAGGTGGAGAAAGAACCACCTCCTTTCTTACTTCATCAGACTCCCTTACTCAGCAAACTTCCACTTAATAGACTGTGCACCCAAAGCAGCAGCCAATGCAGATGTGGAAGCATTGAGATAGTTGTTTTGAGTGTTCAAAGGATTAGGTGAAAGGATTAGGTTTTCTCTTATTTGCATCAGAGATTCTTCAAATAGATCTGCTGGCTTCAGTCCATTTGAAATAATTTATGGCCATGAAGTAAGAGGACCATTAAAACCGATTAGAGATAAATTGTTAAGCTAGAAAAATGATTCTTCAATGTTAAATGTATCCACGTTTCTCAAAAGGTTAACAGGATCACATTGAGCTGCACACGGGAAAATCAAAAAATATATGAATGAGCAAGACATAGTAGATATTTGGAAAAATTTGAGGTTTTTCACTTTAGAAGGAAAAACAAAAATGTGGATTATTCCTTAAATGATAAGAGGCTGGAATGTGTAAATTTACAAAGGCGCCTGGGTGTTAATGTTAGTAAGTCATTGAAGACTAACATGCAGGTACAACAGACAGTTAGGAGGCCTAATGGCATTTTAGCCTTTATCACAGGAGGGTTTGGAGCAGCCAAGTCTTGGTTCAATTGTTAGACCACATCTGGAATATTGTATGCATTTTTGGTCCCAATTACAACAGACGTTTGCCAGACTTGCTACTGGAGTGGCGGTACTATTTTATGAAGATTTGTAGACATCATCTTCCAAACCAATGACGACTACCGTCTCGAAGGACAATGGCAGCAGATGTATGGGAACATCACCACCTGCATGTTCCCCTGCAAGCCACTCACCATTTTGACTTGAAACATATCACCATAGTTCAAAACCTTTGGGCCAAAGTCCTGGAACCCCTTTGCATTGTAAGTATGCCTATACTACATGAACTGCAGTAGCTCAAGAAGGCAACTCACCACTACCTTTCCAAGGGCAACTAGGGATAGGCAATAACCAGTCGGCGAAGTCACATCCCATGTACAAATAAAATATAATTGGGGAAGCTGGACTTGTATTCTTTAGAGTTTCAAATAATGAGAGGTGACCTCATTGAAATTTATGACATATTTAAAAGGATAAACATGCCAGGGGAAATATTACCTCTGATTGGGAAGCTCAGAACCAGGGGACAATATTTCCCAAGAACAGAGTTAAAAATCACACAACACCAGGTTATAGTCCAACAGGTCTAATTGGAAGCACACTAGCTTTCGGAGCGACGTTCCTTCATCAGGTGATAGTGGACGGCTCGATCGTAACACAGAATTTATAGCAAAAATTTGCAAATTTTTGCTATAAATTCTGTGTTACGATCAAGCACTCCACAATCACCTGATGAAGGAGCGTCGCTCCAAAAGCTAGTGTGCTTCCAATTAAACCTGTTGGACTATAACCTGGTGTTGTGTGATTTTTAACTTTGTACACCCCAGTCCAACACCGGCATCTCCAAATCATCCCAAGAACAGGAAAGCCTTTTAGGACGAAGATCAGAATAAATGTATTTTTTTGGTCTTTTGAATTATTTATCCCTGAAAGCTTTGTAAGCTCAGTCGTTGTGTATGTTGAAAGTAGAAATTGACATATTGCTAAATACCAATGATGTAAAGGGACATGGATTTAATATGGGGAAAAACTAGTGAACTGGAGGATTAGCCATGACCATATTGAATAGTGGAGGAAGTTACACAGGCTGAATGGTCTACTCATGTTCCTGTATTCTTACAGTCCTTGCTTTTATCACTGTTAAATATTTGCTGATGAAAAGATTATTAAAACTATAATCGTGTTCCATTCCAGTGCCTGATTGCACTTGTAAACACAAAAGTTTAGGTTAGTGATTATGCACAGTGTTTTAGCAAAAACTTGGACCTTAACAGACATTGTGCAACAGACAATTGCATTTTGGCCTCAATTTCTGAATTGAACCCAAAGCACAAGATTTAGCTCTAAAGTGTTTCTTTAAGTTTATGGAATTCGATTTTATCTTTTTAAATTTTTGCATAATTTCTCGATATCTTGTTTTTTTCATGTCTATTGTTGTTTTTGTGTAGTTGTGGCATATGACACAATGTTGATCAAAGCATTCTTCTACTGGTAAAGCTCTCCTGACCCTGACAGGCTTTTACTCCTTGCCAAGCAAGTCTATGGTATCCAAAGGAGATGGACTGAAAGAAGGTAAATCAGTCTATAATACAAAGGAAGGGGAAAGTGATATTGAAAACCACTTAATGATCCCGAATGAGAATTATTATGGTCAGGACTTTTCACAATACGTCCTGTTATGTTCCCTGTGAGATTGTAAATAAATCCTACAAATAGTTTCAGCCTGTATTCCTTGGTATTTTAATAATGAGGAGGTGCTGGTGTTGGACTGGGGTTGGCAAAGTCAGAAGTCACAAATCACCAGGTGAAGGAGCAGCACTGTGAAAGCTTGTGATTTCAAATAAATCTGTTGGACCATAACTGGTTTCGTGTGACTTCTCACTTGGTCTTGTAATGTAATACAGTTCACCTTTAATGTAGAAATGTGTCCAGCTTTCATTATTAATCCCATTTGTGATTGGCAATTTAATAAGGAATGAATGAAATGCTAAGCCCTGATACACAGGCTAAAACTATTTTGTGAGAGTTATTTACAGATTGCTATAATCCCAGATGAGTCCATGCTGGACATGTCAGATCCCAATGTGAAGCCCTACCTTGTTCGACCCTCACTCTGATTTATTTTAATTGTGAAGATCAGTGTACTTTTAAAATGTTTATTAAACAAGAAAAGAAATGAACTAAATTATAGAAGCCAAGACAAAAGTTTGTAAAGATTTAATTATAGATATCAGAAAAGGATTCAGGCTCATTCTCTCCCTTTTCTTCAGCAATATGATTACAAACACCCAAACCTCAGTGAAGAGTTACCATTATCCCTGCATGGAAGGTCGACATTCAGACTCAGCGGAAACAGGATTTCTTTCAGCAAACTAACCAGGAAGTCATTGGATGTTTATTCCTTTCATCCGGTGTCCTTTTCAAGTCACCTAAAACAAATTGCAAATTAAACTCGCAACTAGGTTAAATTCAAAGCAAAAACACAAGTTCAGCAAACCCAGTTTCCAGCAGTCCCTCACACTCTGGGAAACAGCACACTTTTTTTAATGAATTGCTGTCCTTTCCCTGTATTACTAGACTCCTGTTGCTTGGCAACAGTAGATTATTTTAAAGAGTTGAAGTTTTAATCCCTAAGAGTTCAAGTTAGAGTTATAAAATCTCAATAAAATGCATATAAACAAAACAGACCTCCTGTTTATTCAGCACCATAACCCTAACTTCAGAAATGAAGCTGTAACAATGACCAGCCATGTCTTCCCTATCTTAAAACACAATTTTAACTTAACAGTATATATTGCTGTTAACCGTTGAGGTAATACTTCCTCCGGGTGCTTCAGTTTCCTCCCACAATCCAAAGATGTGCAGGCCAGGTGAATTGACCCATAGCATTAGTGCATCAGTCAGGGTAGGGGAATGGGTCTGGTTGAGTTACTCGTAGGGTCGGTGTGGATGTGTTGGGCCAAAGGGCCTGTTTCCATACTGTCGGTAATCTAATCTTTAATAGAATGTGGCAGCAGGTTTTTATTTCCTTTGTTGCCCTTTTATTATCCACGAAACAGTAAGTTCTCCCTGATTGACAAACATGCAATTCAATTATGATGAGATTCTCCCCTTAATTTTCCGTTGACTCAATAATCTCACTGAATTTAAAAGCCATTCTCCGTCCTACCTTTGGTGGCTTAACATAATCCTATTTTTAAACTTTGAGAGCCAAGTTGAAATCTGGAATGATTTGATCTATAAGTTTGCAATCAGCTTTGCCATGTACTGGAAGGAAATTCTGATTGAAGTTTAAATATAATATATGACAGTATTGTAACATTTGAAACAAACTGTTCAGGGGTGCTTTCAACCCTACTCACAGCATACACACGTACGGTGGGTGAGCATTTGTAAGAAGCCATGTTGGTTACTACCCCAGGAATTGGTGGCTTGGGATCTGACGTTGTATCGCCTGCCAATATATTTGAAATGCAAGTTAGTATCTTAATATCATCATTGTGCACCCACCCTAACTGGAACCAAAGGTGGTAAACCTGTTGCTGCCTCTTCCTAGCCAATATCCAATACTTTTGCTGCGCTGTTCTCTGTTCCCTCATCACTGTTCTCTGCCCTGTTTCTCATTTCACTTTCTCCTGTCTTCACTGTTACATTTTCTGTCTCACTGGAGTCCTAGTGTGGGAAAGTGGAATTAGTGCAGTAAGACTCAATGGGCTGCAGATCCTCTTCTGTACTGTATGATTCACTGTCTCCCCTTACAGCCCCAGTCAGCTTTTGGGTGACAGCCCATACATTGATGGCTGTATCAGTGATTTAATAATTTTATGTCTTATGCCTTATGGATCCAATCAAAATCAGATCGAAACACATTTTTCTATTCGTAGCTAGGGCCTTGATGTACAGTGAGTGCATCTGGGGTTTTAACTCGTTTGTTTAAGCAGGCAACAAGAATATCTGCCCAAAACTGGCAGGATCCTTCTTCATGTTTACATATTGTATTCAAGTGAGCTGCTGGAAGTTGCAGGGCATTTTGTCAGGCTAATGTTGCAGGAAAATGAGTTGGGGTTTACAGAAACTTGAAAATAAAAAGCCTTAAAATGATTTGTGACTTTCCTTGTGGATCAGATCCATAGTTGCATGATTTGTTTTGGGTATCACCCTGTCCGCAAAAGTTATCACTTACCTGATCCTGTCTGACAGCCTTCTGGCCATGTACTCTTTCACCACTTCCTGCTCAGACAAGACTGCTCAGCCCAGTTTCTCACAATTATGAGGTTTATAAGATTATTTTGTTTGGTGACTGTACCTCAAATGTTGGAGGTTGTGTGACTTAGTCTATAGTCTGTTTGACAGTAATCTTCGGTGGTTTGACTTCTAAAAATAAAGCAAAACTAAGATTGTTTTACTGAGAAAAAGGCTCAAGGTATTCACATCTTGGAGATGGTTGTTTCTGAGTTTATAATGAATAGATTCTGAATCTCCTAAAGTTCAGAAAGGTATTGTGAGATATTGCATTGTAAATGTTTATACTGTTATCTTACTCATTGTGATAATGCTGTCACTTTAAAAGATTATTTTCTCCTGGTTTTTTTTAAGAGAGGTTGTAAGGCAGTAGTGATGAACTAGCTACTGAAGATGACTTGAGTAAACAACTTGTGAGGCCTTGAGGTTTTTGTTTCAATGTTGGAATAATAGAAGCAACCTGGGTGTGACAAACTGTCACAGACCAGGCTTTCTAGTTTTGTTTTAACTTTCAGTAATGTAAGAAGCTTTTGGGGTCTCAAAGCTTCAGTGAATGATACCTAGCTGCTACTTTTTCCGAAGCTTCGCGATGTTTTTTATCCTCCTGGCCTGGAGAACTGCATGTGAGAATCTGTGTCTGAATTTGCCTTTTTGCCAAGGGGTGTATTTATAGCATGTTACAATATTGGAACAGTAGTTACTGTATCTACTATTCGGTTAAGTTTTCCAATAGTTAGGTTTTTCTAAATTCCTCTTTCTTTTGTTAATGTTTTAACTGTAGTATTTAAATAAACTGTGTTTTGCTGAACATCAAATAGTTTGACAGTCACATAGCATCTGGAACATGGCACTTCACATCTACCTTTAAGATAAGGAAAGTTAAGGTCTAGGCTACCTTCTTAAAACATTTTGAGGTGGTCTGGTCTATAGCATTGACTTATATCATCAAAAAGAATTGAGACAATTCAAGGCTGAGTCTCTCCCTCCATCCCTCATTCCCAGATATATTTTAGCAATCAGTAAGGCGCCACTATGTGTACCTGTTGAGGACAGAGTGAATCAGGACAGTGGTCTAAAGAGACTCTTGAATGTTCATTAATTCCACAGTCCTTTGGTTTAAAGCAATATCTTTTCGTATTTTTAAGTCCACAGTTCAAACGTTAAAAATACTTAGTACACCATGGGGATAGCTAGAGAGATGGGTTGGAGATTAATACTCAAATGCTCCAGGTGATTGTTTAATCATTTCTATGCACTAATATCATTAAAAATTAGAGCAATCTTCCTTTACACAGTTTCTGCTGTACAAGACTTTTTTGAATGTTATTTACTGGATTGTAAATAAATTATTTTTAAATTCATTACTTTTGCAAACTATTAAGAGTTTTAAGCTGACTGAAAAATTCTTAACACTTTAATGAAAAACTAAAAAAAATTGTTTTATATTGCTAAAAATATATATGGTTGGGATTGCACAGAAATGAAGTTGCAAGATTTATCACTGAATACAAAGCAGTATGAAAAGATTTAGAAAGCATATTAAAACAATTTTTGCATTGTTCAATATCCAACTGTATAACTCGCAAAGGTAATACAAGAGGGGGTTCACCCATAAGATATCAACACCAAAAAAATGCTATAAAATGAGTTATAATATAAATAAACTTCATTTTCTTCCTATCAAATGGATTTATTCATGTCAAATGAAATTCACAATTAATGAAAGATGCATCAAAGTGAAAGTCAGAATGTATATGTCCGAATGCAAATAATATGATTGAAGGTGGCTCATGTCTTGGTATTGGACTTATCTCCAGCATTTCATTTAAGATGTTTTCTGTGTGTTCACCACTGGCATTTTGCATTAAATGTAGGCCCTTGTGCAGAATCTAGGTCACAAATCTATGAGTCTAGAATCCATGAATATTGTTAACTCTGTAGGTGGGGGATTTTCAAGTTATTGTCCAGATAGGGATACTGTGTAGTCTTTACACAAAATACAGAATTTATTAAATTTGAAAGGTGTAATATGAGTGTCGCATTACTATTAGATCATATCTAGATGTTATCTTTTCTTGCACCCAACTCAAAAAGAATGACAAATATGTAGTTTATAAATTGGACAATTTGTTGACTTGGATGCTGGAGTACAGATTGTGAAGGTATTGTAAACACTGACGATGATAACCAATTGTTGCAGTAAGACGTAGGTAGGCTGGCAGAATGGGCAGATGAATGCCAGGTAGAATTTCACACAGACTTTGAGAAGGCTAGATGGTAGACCACAACATCTTGGTCGCTATCAGTCCAGTCAGGTCGAGATGGCTTTCTGGCATGATATCCTTGCTTGTGATATGTTGCCTTCCAAAAACGACCGAGCAGGAATGCTGATTAATGTGAAAGGAAAGGCTAGCATTTGTGCAGCGCTGATCACAGTCTCAGGCTTTCCCAATGCACTTTATATTCAATGATGCACTTGGAAAGTGTGATCATTGTGGCAATGGAGGAAAAGAATTACATTTGACTTGTGATTGGACACCAGATTTTGCTCTTCAATTCATCATTCTGCTCCTCACTGCTGAAAACTCATGGGTAGATTAACAATGAAAAATAAGTGGGGCTCACTGCCAAAACAGTTCAGATATTCTGCTGTTGTCTTTGGATAGGCAGCCCATTTACATGGTGTGCGCATCTGTAAGCCATCCACACTGAAAATCTAGCCCATTTACTCAGTGATTGACAGGCAAGTATGAACTTTTTCTTGCTATACTGAGAAATATTTACAGAAGCAGGTGAAACCAAATGTACACCCAAAACCCATCTGTCTCTCTTTCTTGGATGTATTTTTGTTTGTTACAACATGAATTGCTTTAAAAGTGACATACAATTATATGAGTTAAATTGTTTGATTCTCACAACTTTGTCATGCACCTGAGAAAAGAAAGACGTTGAATAGAAGCAGTACCTGGCGGATAAATAATAACATGGACTGCTTGGCTGGAATAGTCCATATCCTTGTAGTATTTAAAAGGGAACATTCTCTCTGTATCTGCTGATGAAATAGTCAAAATAAGTATGACAGCTGTTGAAAGTTATAATCTAAAGGATAACTAAGAAGCAATAAGCATTTGACTTTACATGACTTCCTTGACATTTGAACATGGCATATTTTTATCAAAAATTAATTGTAAAAATGCAATAAATAATTATTGAAGGGACCTGAGGATACAGGAACTGATCTGAGTAAATGTCTATCCTACAAAAGTGTAACCTAGATTCTGGTCTTTCAGTAGGTTCAAGTTTGTGTTTCTGGGAAGTACAATAACCTCCACTTTCATTACAAATGCTAAGAAGTAATCAAACTATAGGTGTAGCCAGTTCATTTGGGGTCATTAAGATATTTTACCATAAATCAGCAGTAGTAACCTAAACTGATCCAAAAGCGAATGCATGAATTCGTTAAGACATTTTTCTAAATGTACTAAACAATTATTGTATACTGATAACTTCAACTTAAATGCTGAGAAATCACAAGACTATATTTAAATAATGAGAACAAACAAAATGCTAAGTTAGTAAACAGGATTTAACTGGTAATTGTTCTCGTGGGAACAGTTTCTTGTGCCATTGCTGAAGAAGAGTCTTGTTTGTTTGATTTGCTTAAACATGCAAGAAACAATGTGATGTCACGATATAACTTAGTACTTATCATATTTAGATTTAAACTTACACTATTACATTAAATTCAGCTCAGCAAAGAGCTAGTACACTCATTTGACTGCTGGCTACCCATAACTTGCAAGTTAATAAGATAATTTAGAGAGTAGGCGTGCAGTTAAGTAGTGAGATAGTTAGTATGTGGTTCAGATGAAGATTAACAACAAGACTCAATTCCCATTCCATCTGTGGTAGACTTGGGGCCGGGCCTTATCTTGCCTCCTCGACTTGTCCCACAGTAAAGTCAGAGCATTGGTTTTGTGGCCTCTGAATGAACGAGAATGCTACCTACTGACGAAGGGCTCATGCTTAGGTTGAATTTTCAACTCCCCTTTTTCCTAACGTGTCCTGCCCCATGATGATATGGGACAAGGACATAAATGATAGTCTTGATAAGTAGCATAGAATTAATCCAACTTGGTTGCTGTCACACCTAATTTGTGTAGGCCTTACTAAAATCAGATAACAGTTGTATAATTGATGAGATAACTAGAATCAAATAGGACAACTTATCAAAGTAATTAGCTGGAAGATGCCAGAAGACTGGAGAATTACAAACATTACACCTTTGTCTTTAAAAAGAAAGGTACAAAGATATGCCCAGTAGCTATAGGTCAGTCGGTTTATGATAATGTTTCTGAAAGTTTCCCCGTAAGCATTGAAGAAAACTGAATTCCACTTAAGCAAATGTGCATTAACTAAAGAAATCCAGCATGAATTTCTTAAGGGAAAATCTTGTTGAACTAATTTGTTGGAGACTTTGAAGAGATTTGAGGGTTGATAAGGGAAACATATTAATGCCGTGTCCACGGACTTTCGAAAGGCACTTGACGCAGTGCCACACAACGGACATTTGGACTAAGTTATAGTTCATGGAATAAGAAGAACAATAACAGCATAGATTAGGAATTGGCAGATTAACAGGAAATAAGAGCACGTGCTTAATGGATGTTTTATTGGCTGGAAGAATGTGTGTTATGGAGTTCCCCATCAGTCAGTTTGGAACTCTTGCTAGTTTTTTCATTTATTACTGACCTAGATCTTTGTGTACTGGCACAATTTAAAAGTTTTTCATAACTTGAAGGTATTGTAAATTATGAGGAGTATGGTACAGAACTACAAAAGGACATAAACAGTTTGGTGAAATTGGTGGGCATGAGGTGCAGTTCAATGTGGAAAACTGTGAAGTTTTTCACTTTGGTAAGAAGAACATGAAGAAACAATATAAAGGATTCAACTCCAGAGGGGATGAAGGAGCATATGTGCATATCACAAAAACAGAGCTTGTTGGAAAAGCTCAGCAATTCTGTTAGCATCTGTGAAGAGAAAACAGAGTTAATGTTTCAGGTCTGGTGACCCTTGTATATGCATAACTCATTGAAGATGACAGGACAGATTGCTTTTACTAAAGTGTACAGTACCCTAAGTCTTATCAATAGGAGAAAACAGTACAAGAGTAATGAGGTTTTGTTGAACTTTCATAAAACACAGATTCAATCTCATCTGGAGTATTGTGCACAGATAAGGACATTGATCTGTAAACATAGAGAATGCAGAACAGATTCAAAAATATAGCTTAAGGTATGAGCAACTTCAATTATGAAGGTAAATTGCAGGAGAACAGAAGGCTGACAGAAGATTTGATGAATGCATTCAAAATCATGAGGGGTCAGACCGAATAAGGAAGTAAGGATCAAGAACGAGAGGGGGCAGATTAAAAGTAATTAGTAAAAGAAGCAAAAGCAACATGGGTAAAAAAACCTTTCCATGCAGCAAATGGCTATGGTCTGGAGTGCATTGCCTGAGAGTGTGCTGGAAGTGGGTTCAATTGAAGTATTCAGTGAGGAAGGTCAGGCAGCATCTGAGGAGCAGGAAAATCGATGTTTCGGGCAATAGCCCTTCATCTATTCATGATGAAGGATTTTTGCCCGAAACGTTGATTTTTCTGCTCCTCGGATGCTGCCTGACCTGCTGTGCTTTTCCAGCACCACTCTAATCTAGACTCTGGTTTCCAGCATCTGCAGTCCTCGTTTTTACCTACTCAGTGAGGAAGTCAGCTATTATCTGAGCATCTGCTGCAATATCCACCGCTGCTGGCTCCAACGCGATACCAACTCTGCATGTCACTTCTGACCCCGCAGCTGGCACCGCTGCAGCCACTTCCGCCCCCAGAGACGTCACTCACTGGAACATCGATGACTACATCACTGGCATCACTTCTGCCACCAGTGATGTCAGTCACTGGAACTCAACTGGCGACATCACTGATGTCACACGTTACTTCACTTCCGCACCTGTAGGCACCGCCCGCTTAGGCCCCAACTCCACCCCCATGGTGAACATCAGTTCCGTTGGTGATGTCACATCTGACCCCACAAGCACGTCCACTCCAGTGGCAGTCTCTGTCCCCATCCCCCAGTTCCAGCCCCACCCCAGGTCCTAGCTCCCAGCCCTGCTGTGTTTTTACTATTCCCCCAGGCCCCCCCCTTACTGAGGATGAACATTCAGTCCTCAGCAAAGGCCTCACCTTCATCCCTCTATGCTCCCGGAATGATGAGTTTGACATGTGTTGCAACATTGAACATTTCTTCTGCCACCTCCGGGCCCAATTTTTCAATAAAGACTCCCACCCACCCACCAAGGACCCCTTCTCTCACCTCCAATACAATCCATCCACCTGGACACCTCATGCAGGTCTGTTACCTGCCCTTGACAACCTCATCCTTGATGAAGGGTTCAAGCCCAACATGTCAACTCTCCTGCTCTTCGGATGCTGCCTGACCTGCTGTGCTTTTCCAGCACCACACTCTTGGGTATTATCTGAAAGGAATAATGTACAAGGTGAGGGTGGGAAAATAGCACAAAGTGAGTTGTTCATTTGGAGAATGGTTCAGACATGCTATGCCAAATGACCGCCTTCTGCATTGTAACAATTCTATGTGGGTTGAGTAAGTAATGTATATCACAATCATTGAGGGCTTTACACTTACTATGAAGGAAGCAGTGGTTCTACAGCTCCATGCTTTCAACTATTGGAACCTTATTCAAAATGAAAGATGCCTGTTGTGTAACTGGAATGATGGCAGAATAGAACATAGAACATAGAAAAGTACAGCACAGAACAGGCCCTTTGGCCCACCATGTTGTGCCGAGATTTAATCCTAATGTAAGATATAGTAACTTAACCTACGGACCCCTCAACTCATTGCAATCCATGTGCATGTCCAGCAATCGCTTAAATGTCCCCAATGACTCTGCTTCCACCACCACAGAGGGCAACATATTCCATGCATTCACAATTATCTGCATAAAGAACCTACCTCTGACGTCTCCTTTATACCTTCCGCCTAATATCTTCAAACTATGACTTCTCATACCAGTCAATCCTGCACTGGAGAAAAGTCTCTGGCTATTGACTCGATCTATTGCTCTCATTAGTTTGTACAATACAGCTGCACATTTATGTTGGGTTGCTTATCATGCCCTTGTCAAGAGCTTTTCACATCTGCAGTCTGCCTAGCAAGGATCCCAGCCACTCTCATCCATTGTTTAATGGTCATCTCGTGAGTATTTGCTTTGGTGGAATAATTAGTAGAGTCATAGTATTAATTGGCCACATGACAGAGTCCTTCATGACAAGCTCACCAATGAACTAAAACTGATATAACTGCAGATGCTGTAAATCAGAAACAAAACAGAAAGTGCTGGAAAAGCTAGCTGATCTGACAGCATTTGTGGAGAGAAATCAGAGTTAATGTTTTGGGTCAACAGATGTTGCCAGACCTACTGACCTTTTTGAGCAATTTCTGTTTTTGTTACCAATGATCTAGTTAGATGTGGAGTGTTCCAATACATTGTTGTTGATTGACCAGCCAGCTGTATTGTTAATGAGATCTGGAGTCTAGACCAAACAATGGGACTTCAAATTCTTCCAGTTTTTTGATGATAACTAGCAATAGTACTCATTGAATAATGGGTAATGTGGCTGTAATTAAGAAAGGATTAAGAAGCTGCAATATTGTATTTGCTACACTGCAGCAATACCACTGGGAGAAAGTGAGTACTGCAGATGCTGGAGATCAGAGCTTAAAAATGTGTTGCTGGAAAAGCACAGCAGGTCAGGCAGCATCAAAGGAGTAGGAGAATCGACGTTTCTGAAGAAGGGCTTATGCCCAAAACGTCAATTCTCCTGCTCCTTTGATGCTGCCTGACCTGCTTCGCTTTTCCAGCAACACATTTTTAAGCAATACCACTGTGCAAACTTGGGAATTCCTAATATTTGGTCTTGCCAAACATGCCCAAACAATGTGTTAAGTTTTTAAGGGGAATGCAGAACTGGCAGGGAATATGTATCCTTGACCAAGCAAATAGGAGACCCATAAATATAATGATGGGCTTCTATATGGATCTGATATCTAAAGTGGAGAGGTTGTTGGCCTGAAGTCAATATGGCTCAGATGCTGGGCTTCACTACAGTACATAGTTAAATCGCTTTACATTAGCACTCATAAAGTGATGAGTATCTCTGATTCACTATACTGAACTTAGCTGTGAAAATGACAGGCACCTCTCAAAATGTTCTACATGAATTCTGCTATGTTTAAAAAATAAATATTCACTGAGGAAACCAAGCATGACAGCTGCTACAAGGACTTTCTTTCGGGGGTGGGATAAGGACCAGCCATTTGTATATGCAAGGCTTTAACATACCATGATTGACAGAACAATCATCAGTTGCGAAAAAATAAAATCTAGAGCAATTAATTCATTTTCAGCATGATGAGATGTAACTAAATCCTTCAGTTATTCTGAACTAATTGAACAAAAACTGGTATAATGCAGTCAAAAAAGAACGGATCTCATACATTGCCATTTTCCTATGCAGATCAATATGTCTTACTTCAAAATGTAAAGGGATCTCATCAGATTTGCTCGATTGCCTTTGCTCAGAACAGCTTTTGATAAAGATCTAGTTTACTTCAGGTTATTGCTTACAGAACTTTATAGTTTCTTCCAAAAAATATATTGCAGTTGTGATTTATGAATAAGTTATAAGATTCAACTGTGAATGCCATAAAACATTTTAAATGATGGTAGAAATATTTTTTCTAAAAAAAATCTACATATTAGCTTATGGACTTATTATTCTGGAAGGATGAGACCAGTTAGAATAAAGGAATGCTTTTCATCCAGACCTCTTTTGTGATTATAGACCGACTAACTGAAATTGCATAAAAGCAACAGGAGATGACTAAAATAACTTACAAATAATGAAGGAATGGTACACTCAGAATGTTTTACTATAAAATTACATTACTTGGCCTCAAGACTCAATAAATACCCAGTCACTATTCCTCTCCCTTGAGTTTTAGCTTGGCAGAAGAATTGTCTTACGCCAACCATTGAAATAAAATGCATGCATGTGTGATTGTGTTTTGTTCTCATTGTAGATGGATGAGATAAAATTTAAAGACAGAGCAGTCTACGTGCTGGAAAAAGAGCTGGGGGCTCAGGCTGGGCATGCTCAGAGACTCCAGCTCCAAAAAGAGGCTTTAGATGAACAACTTACCCAGGTCAAAGAGGCTGAAGCATGGGAAAAACGACATCTGAGTAGCCCGAAAAGGGAACTTCCTTGCGCAAGTGGTGCAGGAGACGCCTCAGATCATTCAGGAATCCCTGTAAGCAATTTCACATGGTATATAACTGCCCGATTCAACAGACTCTGTAACAAAATCTTGATGAGGGGCATATTAATACCTGCTGCTTCCTTGGTAATACTTAAGCAATACTATCACATTACATCATTCCTTGCATACAAATTCTTTACATTGAAGCCAAATATTTGGCACTATTGAAATAGAATTAGTGCTTTAGTCTAACATTTTTAAATTTTGATCTGTTTGAGGACACAGATTTATTCGCGTTGCAGCTTGCTTGTTCTTCTACAACCAACTAATAGTAGTGTTTTGAAATATTGCTTCATACGATTTAAGCACTTCCAGAAAGGAGGCATTGAGTATAGTTTATTGAATTTGGCACCAGTCACACATTCCCCAGCCCTGGTCTTGCTTCAATGTCTCTCACTTTCTAATATTGTACAATAATTAGGAATCTCCATTCCTACTTAGGGCACTTACATCTTCAGGGCTGTGCAGTTAGTAACATTGTATTGACAAAGGCAATGCTTTTAACCACCATTCTATGTAACTATGCCACTCTTATGCTTTGACCTTAATTTGCTAATGATTACAAAGTGCTGCTTACTTTTAAGACAAACTCGCATGTCTGTAAACATACTTTGACTTTTTTTGCCATTGTTGACTCTCATCAAGATTCTTTTTCCACTGGTTCTTGGTTTTCTTAGCACATGGAATGGAAATATAATGAAGCACAATCTATAGTGATATGATGCGAAGCCTCTCCTGCACCTATTGAATGAGGAATCATTGCACACGTTAACTAAGGTTTAAGGATTACTAGCTCAGAAAATCATCCATCTGCATGCTCTCAACGGCTTTTTGCTTTTTTTTTTAAGTGTGCTGCAGTGTATAACAAATAATGGTATGGGAAATAATTGGCAGAAGATGAACCTGCTTGAAATGTTATCTGTTACATTGTGAATTTTGATTCCACGAAACAAAGAAACAAAAATGACTAACTGGGGCTTCCAATGTAAATAATTTATTGCAACATTTGCTTAAATGCCATCATATCTGATGTATTAAAATATTAATGAGCATTCTAACACTTTCTCAGCCCACCCACTGTCACTACCTGCAGCTACTGCCAACCACATTGTCCCTTTCTGTAATAGCACAATTATATTTTTCAACCGTCATAATACATGTATAGTCTCATGTTTTGTATTTCACTTAATTAAACAAAAAATGTCTTGAGGTAGCATTATACCTTTGGAAATCACTCAAAAATTGGAGCGCTAATGTCAAGAGTACAATTTCACTGCATTTCCTGTATTGTTTTTCTGTGTCTCATTTGTTATTTCCTTCATTGGGCCTAAGCCAATTTGCTTGAATGTTCAACCCATCATATAAGGGCATAGTTTACATGTTAATACACAGGCACAAAAAGATCTACTTTTAATTGAATAGCTGTGACAAAGCCTTCAGTCTCTTTGGTTGTGGTCGGTCAGACATGTGTGGTTATGTTGATGTTCAGTTATTTGCAGTTGATCTATGTTTCAGGAACAGCAGCTGGACGAAAGGGATACTCGGCGATTCCAACTTAAAATTGCTGAATTAAGTGCAATCATCAGAAAACTAGAAGATCGAAATGCTCTGCTGTCCGAAGAAAGAAATGAACTTGTAAGCACTTCCGATTACATTGATTATTGATCTATCTGCTGAACTATTGCCATCAGACCTGTACTGATCACATTGTTGCAACAGTAGCATTTTTCTTCCTGTCAGACCAATGTTTATACAGAGGTAATATAATCTTAGATCAGCTGGGATACAGTTTGTAAAGTGAGCATCAGTTCTTTTCATGAAATTCCACATCAACAAGTCAGAGTTTTGAAATTCCTCCCATTATTACCTTTGCCAATAATGTTTGCCAGTAATAATTTGGAAATTTTGTACTCATAACAACTTTTATATGAAAATTATTAACAGATGAAATCTGACTCTTTAGGTGAGACATGTGAAAATTGTTGGATTTGAGGATATATGAATGTTTGTCAACATTACACTTTTGAGCCATAAAAGTTTCAATTGAGAAAGGTTATTCAGGTTATTAGGCCCACTAATATGGCCAGGTTCCAATGGATGGAGAAATAAATACAATATATTGACCCGTTAATATTGGATCCCCAACATGATCTCTGACCAGAGAGTGTAAGGGCAGTTTTGTTTTATCATATCCTTTACTCTTGGAAGCTTGTTTACGAGAAGCTGACGGGGAGGTTGTGTGATCATATACTCTGGAAGAGTGAGTTTTCCTCAGGTGACAGGAACTAATTTTCATTATTGAACTCCATTTGCCTGGCTGCAACTAGATTGAGATACTCTCTGGATCCAGCTGAAAAGCAGAAAGAAAAGAAGAGAGGAGACACTCCACATACTTTGTGGAGCAGCTTGGGCCATTGATGGGGGAACCTAGAGTGATCAGACTTTGAGATTGTGCTGGGAACCTGGAGATGATAGAAGTTGGGCAGTGGGAGGAGAGGACCTGAAAAGATCTGGAGTGGGGACACTGATGTGGGATCCAGAGTGATAATGGGAGGAGGGAAGCCAGAGAAATCAGAAGAATTTTAAAAAATCAAAGACTCAATTTAACATCAGGTACACGACACAACCTTGACCACCTTTCATTTTGTCCCACCGAATGATAAATCTTTAAGAGTTGTTAAATATTTCTACTTTGGTTGTGCCAGCATCACAGACTACCAACACTTTTAAAATTAGTAGTGTAGTTAACATTGTGTTAATGATCATACAATCTATTTTTGGTGGTGTCAATTGAATGATAGATATTGGTCAGGATGCAGTTCACATGCTTTTCTTCAAAATAGTATCAGGAGATCATTTACATCCACCTGCTAAATGGCTCCTCGTCTTAATGTCTCATCTGCAGGATGATATTGCAGAGCTCTCCTAATACTGCATGGAATGTCAGCCTTGGTTAGTATGTACTCAAACCCAGGAGTGGGACTTGAAGCCAAGGCTTTGTCTTCAAAGGCTAGAGATGAGTCATGGCTGACATCTCTGTTAGTCATCCCATTTACAGCAATTACAACAATCCATTGCATAAGCATACAATTCAACAATTGAAGATATTCATTGAGTTTTTTTGTTTCTCTGTAGTCTTTTGCAAAAAAAACCGCATGGCTAAATTCACATTAACCGTTCATATTTCTTTTCCAGAGTAGGTTTCTTTCTCTTCCCTCCTGATTCCTGTATCTTCCTGGATTTTGCAGCAATTGTAATTCATAGAGTAGATAAAGGGAGTTCGAGTTCACATCCTGTCCCATTCGTAGATCACATTTCATCAAACAAGGTGCGTGGTGGTGTAGGCAGAGGAAAGCTCAGATGGGTGCAGTGCTGGGAAGAGGGACAGGTTGGGGAGGAAGATATGGAATCAAGATCACACTGCTGTCTCCCCTACTCCAATCCAAACCAGGCATGAACACTCTCAGATGGTCTTCCCACATGAAGACCAATTGAGGCCATTAACTGGATACTTAGGAGGCACATAAGGGCCTCATTGCACTGCCACTGATCTTTAAATTGAAGTGTGTGGGGTCGGGAAACCTTTTGGCTTCGTCCATGGCCTTCAGTGGTGGTGGAGCATCCGTTTTCCAAAGATACTCTGTACCAGGCATTGGAAAAGGGAGGCCACAGGAAGACAAATCCCCCTCTTATTTTGGCCCCCTTGCTCTTCCTAGATAGTAAATTCCTCCCTGGAAATCCCATCCCTCCCCACTGCCCTGTCCCTTCCCTTACCTCTCAGGACGTCCCTCAGTAAGCTGAGTGCAATACCAATACCGGTACACACCAATGATGCTGCTGGCATTGTACTGTACAGGAGAACTGTTAGCGTCTGATTGATTAGCAGATCTTCTGGGTGGGACGTCTACCTTTCTGAGGCCTTAATTCAAAGTGCCACTCAGTGCTGTCCAGGTAAGTGCCTGATGAAGATCATCATGGGTCTCCCAATGGTTCTACAATGTGCAGACTGAATCACTGTCATCTCCATTAAACTTGGCCGTATGAATTTTACAAATTTACAGATTTACAAATTTAAGATATTTGCAAGTTTAATGTACAAATGAGAAGTCCAATACTGCAATCTTCTTTGTAAGCTTCTTTACTCTATGTGTTTTGTTTTAAATGGGTCTTAGCTCATGCTGTTACAATTTATGCTGAAATATACTGCAGTATTTCTGCTTGCATTTGTAATATGTGATTCAGGAACACAAGCCAAAACAAATGGTGCTCTACAAGGACTTGACGATTCAGAGAGTTTGTTAGCTCAGTTGGCTGGACAGCTGGTTTGTAATACAGAGTGATGCCAGCAGATTGGGTTCACCTTACTATTCTAGCTGAGGTCACCATGAAGGTCTTTCCTTCTCAACCTTTTCCCTTGCCTGAGGTGTGCTGTCCTTTAGGTTAACCTATCACCAGTTGTCTGTCTCTCTCTAATGAGAAAGCAGCTTTATCGACTGTGGTGACTTGACCTTAGCATTTTGGTCCTGAGTCACACACGGCTTAATCTAGAAGATTGAGATGTTGAATATTCCTTGCCACACCCCAAGAACATTCATTTTCTACTTTAATCCATTAAATCTTTATTTTGCTTCTATAATTCATTTGTCCTTTACATCCTAATCTATCTTTGAGTCCAATTTCAAGGTTACTTGGGTAATCTAAACCTAAAAGTAAAGAACAGAAAAACAGTAGAAATATAACTTAGTACAAAGGATCATGTCACTTTTTCTCTGTTGAATTGCTGCAACAATGAACTTTATGAAACAGAATAACCAAACCTTCATTGTTTGGGATCATGGAAACATGTGCCAGCTGAACAGGGTGCATTGAATTATGCTGATTTCATCAACCAAAAACTCCACTGGAAATGAGCCACATAAAGTCTATGGCTACACAATAAAATCAGAGTGTGGTGCATTTCTAACTTCTCTAACCTCTCCATTACCTAAAAGTATAAATCAGAGGTGTAATGAAATATTGTATCGGCAGGTTAGGCACAGTTGCAACAGTAGTCAAAAGGCTCAACACCTGACTGGCTTTGGGACGTAGAGTTTGGGGGATGCAGTGGTCTAATGATATTATTGCTGTTCTGCTAATCTGGGGATCCAGATAATGTTCCGGGGACCTGGGTTCAAATCCTGCCACAGCAGATGGTGGAGTTTGATTAGATTAGATTAGATTAGATTCCCTACAGTGTGGAAACAGGCCCTTCAGCCCAACAAGTCCACACCGACCCTCCGAAGAGTAACCCACCCAGTCCCATTTCCCTCTGGCTAATGCACCTAACACTGTGGGCAATTTAGCATGGCCGATTCACCTGACCTACACATCTTTGGACTTGTGGGAGGAAACCTACGCAGAACGGGGAGAATGTGCAAACTCCACACAGACGGTCGCCCGAGGCTGGAATTGAACCTGGGACCATGGTGCAGTGAGGCATCAGTGCTAACCACTGAGCCACTGTGCCGCCCTCAATAAATTCTGGATTCAGTAAAATTCTGGGATTAAGAGTCTCATGATGACCATGGAACCATGGTTCACTAATGTCCTTTAAGGGAGGAAACTGCTATCCTTACCTAGGTCTGGCCTACATGTGACTCCAGATCCAGAAATGTGGTTGAATCTTAACTGCTGTCTGGGATGGGCAATAAATGCTGGCCCAGCTAGTGATGCCTTTATCCCATGAATGAATTAAAAACAGGTTCTACAGAATATGGAGTAAGTTGAAACCTGATTTATTGAGTATGTAGCACAGAGACCTTTTGAAATAGCACAAAAATTATGCCTTTTGAGATGGATTTCAGTCCAGAGGAGTATCTTACTTCTCAGTTAGAAGTATGGGGATTTAGGCAGCTGTATATGACATTTCAGAGAATATAAGGTTACAGTTTAAAAAATGTATATTTTGATATGGAACTGCTTAGTTGCACCAAATCCTGGTGCTAAGATACCATACCAATCCCACTGTTGAGTTTGGAGCTTAAGTACAACAAACCTTTCAATATTGCAGATTCGTAACACAACACAGCAATAATATATCATGTAGATAAGTGGTGGCTGTTTTAAAATGGGGTTTTCTAATTACAAAATCTAGTATGGGAGTTGTTAGTGTAAGTTAAGAAAGAATATTGCAATATACTTATTTTAAATATATAATAAAATACAGCACAGAACAGGCCCTTCTGCCCACCAAGCCGATTCCTCGTCCTAAACTATGGACTAATTGTATGCTACTATGGACTGACTGTATGCGGTTTCTATCCCTGTTTTTTGACCATTCATGTGTCTATCAAGATATGCCTGAAATGTTGCTAACATGCCTGCTTCCGCCACCTCCAGTGGCAGTGCATTCCAGGCACCCACCACCCTCTGGAAGAAAAAATTTTCCTTGCACTTCTTCCCTAAACTCATCCCTTAACCCCCCACAATGAACCTGTGCCCTCTTGAGGTTGACCTTTCCACCCTCTCTATGCCTTTCATAATTTTGTAGACTTCTATCAGGTCATCCCTCAGCCTCCGTCTTTGAAAACAATCCAGAATGAGCCAACCTCTCCTCATAACTAAACCTTTCTGATCAGGTAATATTCTGGTAAATAACCCATCCAAAACATCCAAATCCTTCTGGGTAGTGTGACGAGCAGAACTGCATGCAATATCTTAAATTTGGCCTAACTAAAATTTTATACAGCTGTAACAAGACTTGCCAACTTTTTATATATATTATATATATAATAAATTATTAAAATGATCTGTTATACATCATGTGCAAGGGTTGATATTGTAAGTAAACACTGCAAGTATTTAGGACCATATTGCATATATATTTTAAAGCAAAATGCTTTCAATAATTTAATTAAATGCAGGTTTACAACCTATACAAATGAATGAAAATAGGGACGGAAAATACCATGCTTGTTTTTTATTTCAATTTGTAGATAAATGATCTAGTTAGAGATTTTGGTTTTTGATTAAAGTTTGTGGTCAGTAATAGTTATATTAATGTAGTTTTTATTTAAACAGGGAACGTTAGCCTGACAATTTGCGTATGAGTTGAGAGTATGGTGCTAAAAAAGCACAGCAGGTCAGGCAGCATCCGAGGAGCAGGTAAATCGACGTTTCAGGCAAAAGCCATTCATCAGGATTGAGGCCGGGAGCATCGGGGGTGGAGAGATAAATAGGAGGAGGGTGGATCTGGGATTATTTTGCATATTATACTGTTCATGCCAGTACTTTCATTGCTAAAGCTCAGGCCTTTGAGTTCCAAGTCAGTGACTGTTCAGATTAATTCTTCTGATATATTTTTATTTCAGCTCAAGCGTTTACGTGAAGCAGAAAGTCAGTACAAACCTCTCCTGGACAAAAAGAGACGCCTTAGTAGGAAAAATGAAGAAATGAGCCATGCTCTACGGCGTATGGAAAATAAACTCAAATTTCTCACACAGGAAAATCTAAGAATGGTAGGTTGTCGTACAAATTCCATTCTTCATCAGGTGGGAGCTGTGTTGTACTTTCTCACGTATCAGAAGTATTGTACACATTTAAACCACAAACACTGGGATTATCCACTGCATAGTCGTTTATCCTGTCTTTAATATGTTCTATCCCTGTCAGTAATGCTTACCAACAGATAAAGCCACAAAGTTGCCAGACACAAATGATTCTGGCAGAATAAAGTCGAGCGATTGGTTAACAGAATTACTGCAGGGCATCTCAATGCCCTGTTCATATTAATAAATGGTGACGACAGCAGAAAGAACCTATTTTTTGAACCCTCAACCAACCAAAATGTACTTTTGACTCTAGCATTTGTTCACTTGCTAATTGAGATTTTCTCTGTTTATAAATCATTAAAATGTCTCCAACTATCCAGCCCATGTTTCAGCATCGTCCTCTGCTTGCTTTACATTCTTTCTACCAACATTATTTATTATGAATGATCAAACAAAAGGACAATAGTATGAAAAAAAAGCATTCACTTCATTAATCCTTCGATAGTCAGCATTGCTGAAGAATTGCATGTTCTCTTTGTCAGCTGCTATTTTGAAGGCTTTAATGTTACTGAGCTTGGCGATCTTCAGAATTGACCTGTAATCTCTGGAAATTAATCTCCTGGACATTAGTAAAATAACATTAATTTTTAAAAAAAATTGATTTCTCTTTCTTTGAAAATCTCTTGTCACTAGTTGCAAAAATGTTGGAGATGAGGACTAATGGCATTTTCACCGCTTGGGTCAGTTAAGCTAGAGACCATGTGATAAAACCTGCAGGAATATATACAGTCAACCACGACAATGTCACATGGTGTGAATCTTGGCGTTCAGGAGAGTGACCAATTAAGCAAGTTTGCACATTCTGGTGATGAAGAGGCAACTTGTATTTGGACAACACCGATTCTTTTAAATGTGTCAGTTGAATATTCCAACCCAGCACCAGTTCATCATGAGCTGAAAATCAGGCCAGAGCTGTCATACAAAGTAAGTCACAGTTGCCATCTTGGATGTTGGAGGGGCAGTGGTCAAAACATTTTAGTTGTACACCCAAGAGTTGAACACCTGCTGCAACTTTAGAGAGCTAGGGAAATGAGAATGTTTCCTATACCATTGGAACCAGTTTCCATATTAAAAGGAGCCTATTGACAGAATCCATAGGTGCTGTGGACACCAGGCCATAGTCTAGTTCAAAATGGATTTCTCCACTTGACCAATGTTAAGTGGGTAATAAGTCTACCAAACCCACTTCGAAGCTACGAATGGGAAACATCCTGAAACTGATCATGGAGCCATGGGGTGGGGTGATGAATTACAGGAAGCATTGTGAGTGCAGCTGATCACAAGCATGATAACAGCTAAATCTAGGATTAAGGTACACAGACCTAGGAACAAGTACAAATGAGCATCATAATTTAGAGCAGCAAATGTACAGCCCTAGGCATGGGAAAGGCAGAGAGGAGAATCAAGCAAGACAATGAAGACCATGCCCTCTGCATCCAATGTACTGTTGAAAATGAAGCTGTCTGGATCTGTCAGAGGGCTGGGCCAGAAATGGATGTGGATGAGTTCAGAATTTGTCTCCACCTCACCCCCGGTCATTTTTGCAGATTGCAGGGGTTAGAGGGAGGCAGCAGGTTGGCCAGTTGTCCCAAGTAAATATAGTTGTGGAATCCCTGGGTTTATTGTAGATATTAATTGTTGGCTAATTTCTGGAATGTAGATAAATAATTCAAAAGGACTGAAAAGAAGAGACAGGGATGGGCCATATGTGGGAATGAAGGGGATCAAATTGGAAATATAAGTCTCACTGAAAGCAGGAGTTAGCATCACCATTTAACAAAAACAATGTTCCAATGTGGGAGGTGCAGAATGGAACTCCAGTAGGACTGGAGCAAAGAATACTCAACTTATCAGATGAAAATTTAGTTATGGAATGAGCTAATATGGCAATTTGTCATTGAAGGAAGTGGAAATCATAGGAAGAGGAGAACCCTATAGATTCAGTGCCGTGTTCTGCCACTCAATAAGATCATGGTTGATCTGGGGCCGAACTGCATATCCCTGTCTTTGGCCCATATCCCTTAATACCTTTGCTTAACAAAACTTTACCTACCTCAGATTTAAAATTAACAACTGATCCAGCATCCACTGTCATTTGTGGAAGAGAGTTCCAAACATCTACCCCCATCTCTTAGTTCCAGCATCTCTAACCAGTGGACATAATTTATCTTTGTCTACTCTGTCTTTCCTCTGAATATCTTAAAGTTTTTGATAAATCACCTCTTCAGCTTCTAAATTTGAAAAAAAAACATGGCTAATTTGTGTAAGTACTTCTCATAACTTAACCCATGAAGCCCAGGCATCATTCTTGTTAAGTTACATTGTACTCCCACCAAAGCCAACATATTCTTCCTAAGGTGATCTGCTATCCTCCCAAAGGATCTAACCAGAATTTTGTTGGATAACCAGCACCAGTACAGTGATCTTTTTAATCATTTCTTGGCATTGAAGTTAAAGTTGAATGCTGATACTCGGTCATTTTTGTTTCGAACAATAATGAATCCCAATTGTGAATTTTTTGTTGCAAGCATCTGCATTGTGGCATTCTGTTGGAATTTCTACATTGACATGAGTTAGATTAATACCTGTTAAGTTTTGGCAGGTTAGTAAAAACATGCAAGCATATAAATGAGGAGCAAGAATAGGCCACTTGGCCCCTTGAACTTGTTTCACCATTTAACAAAATTATGGCTGACCTGTTAGGATGACAAATTCCACATTCCCATCTCCCACTGATAACTTTCAATTCTATTGTTAACAAGCATCCATTCACCTCGACCTTAAACATATTCAAATATCTTGGCTCCATCATCTTCTGCAGCCGAGTTCCAAAATCACACAACCCTCTGAGAGACGACATTTCTCCTCATCTCTGTCACAAAAGGACACATAAAGAAACACCAATATAGTAATGCATTATGTAAGTATAAATGAGGAATATGTGCTTTAAATTTGATTAAGAAAGAAATAACATTTTTCTCTATTATGGATGAAAATTTGTTGCCAACATGCACAACACCAGCAGCCCTCTTTGTCTTGTAACTACATTCTGCCTGAATGAATAAAATATCCTTTGATTGTACATGACTTTTGTACTGTGGTATCCAAAGGCAAATATTTATAGCCTACCAGCAATGATTATAAATCATCTTTAAGTGATGACCAAGCAACAGTGATAGGTCCAGGAGACTGTTCAGCTTCAGGGATATGTGCTGCAAATAAATTCACAGTGACAGGGAAAGTGCTTTTAAACCAACATTGTTAAATCAGCAATATTATTCATCTTAAACATTACCATAGTGATTCAGCTGTTCTGAGATTTTATTTTGTGTGCAGAAAGCAAAATTTGACAGTAATGTATTTTGAGAATGAGGCTCACATGTCCTCTTTATCAGAAGAATTACGTTAAAGGGCAGAATCTTATAGGTGTGTGGGCGACATGAACTATGGTGAGATGTGTGGCAGAATTGGATGACAGGTTGGTGAGGCTCATCACAACATCAGGATGATTTTCTTCCATCCTGTATGCTTTTCAGAAACGGCATGCTAAACTTCTTGCTGGACAGTTTTGAGATACCATTTGACGGGGACTAATGCTTGCTTTAATGCCACAACTTGCCTCATTAGTATACAGACTCCCATCCTACCAAACTCTTGAAACAAGTTACACATCAGGAAAATTCGATAAGGAAACCAGAGCGTGTACCGTGCAGATCCAGCTGTCTGCACATTGTGTACATCCATCTTGCGCAGTGGACAGCAATGCCACAGGGCACAATCCACGGGCAGTCACAGGTCTACATTTCTACATCAGCGGATGTAGGCAGTCAGCATCTGCCACCCCATCGTGGCACCTCTCTGACACAATGGCAGGCCATTCACAAGGCAAAGAAATGCATTGCAGAGTGCAGTGGCAAATAGTATGGAGAAGGCTGCAGCTGGGATACTTTGTGTGCATGTTCAGAGACCCAGCTTATGGAATGGACAAGGCTGTTCTCTTGGTATTTGCTCATTCTGCACCTACCTACATGCTCACACAATCCACACTCCCCCTTGCCATGTTGTGCCATACCTGTTAATGCATTAGTGCTCCATGCAGACAGAATCCTGATAAATCATCTCTGCATCCTCTCTCATGCAATCACATCTTTCCCATAATCTTGTGACCAAAACTACATGCAGATCTGCAGTTATGGCCGAATCAGTGTTTTATACAATTCCAGCAAAAGCACTTTATCGTGTATTCTATTCCTCAGCTAATAAAGGCAAGTCTTAAAAAAAGGCAAGTAACCCATTCATAACCACCTGTGCTGTTGCCTTCAGGGATATGTGGATAAGATCTCTCCTATCCTGAGTATTTTGCAGCTTCCAAGAATTTATAATGGAATCACTTGCTTTGTTAGCCATCCCCAAGTGCATTGTTTCATACGTTTTTGGAGGTGAATTCCATATCCTACTTTTTTGCCTACTCGACCAGTCCATCCTGTACTTATGCTTATCCTCCTCATTATTTACTACCCAGCTGATTTTCATATCACACTTCTTGATCATACCTCCTACATTTATGTCCAGATCACTAATTTACAATGCCAACAGCCAGGGCCCAGCACCAAGCCCTGCAGAACCTGATGAGAAAGTCTTCCAGTCAGAGAAACATCGGTCTGCCATCATTCCCTGCTTCCTGTCTCTCAGCCTGAAACAACGGCCTGGACCTTTAGCAAATCAGACTGATTTGAGCTGGAGCACGAATTCATGTTTCTGACTACATCTGCGGACATGGGATAAGGGTGCCAAAAGCAGCACTCCTGCCTTAGATGGCTTGAGGAGTTGGTAATCTAGTCATTCCCCTCCCCTTTCACCTTCCCAGAAACTTATATTAATTGGGCCAGCTTTGGTAAGAATATGTGGTTCTCACTACCTCACAGTCCCAAGTAAACCAGTCACCTGCTGGAGTTCTTTCATTCACAAACTTTAAAATACACAACAAAAAACGCTTTTGTCTCAGTAGTTCGATACTGCATTTTAAATAATCTGTTTTGTTATACGATCAATCATGCAAAGGTAAGTTGACCACCATATTCACCAGCATTGGGTAGGTGTTGAGAAATATTGGAGAAGTTTTCTCATTTAAAATTGTGTTATTTTCAAAACTGAAGCAAACACTGTTTGTGTAATTGAAATGTCTTCATTGGAAGTCTTAGCCTTTTAAATTTGAAAAAAAAACTGTTTGCACCTTTCATTTAGAGAAAAAAAAATGACATCTGCTGCTGGCGTGCATTGATTGACAGGCCATCTGATGTAGCAGCTTAGAAAAGAAAAGCCATCTGTTTTTGCAGTTTGAATAGACTTCTTTGTCTGTGAGCTGTAATGGTTTGTTATGATAGCTGAGCCCATTAAGGATGGTTAACCAAGTTTCAAAAGCTCCAGGTTCACTTACTTCAATGGAGGGAAGAGCAGACAGTTTGATTGACAGTTTTAAGAGATTACTAAAGGATTGTTTGTCTTCCATTTAGCAAGTGGAGGAGATGCTTGTTTTAAAAGAGATTGCTGCCAGTTGTTTTCTCCCATCTGATCATCTCTGTCACGACTCTTAAGGTTAATTCTTGGCCTCTTCTCACCAATCTGCTGAGAGACCCGAGCATTTTAATTCTTAGAATTGCTGGTAATCCCAGCAGTGAACAATATTACAGAGTTATCAGCATTTCCTGTCAACGTTGGAGCATGAGGTACCTTGGAAAAGTACATCATATACCAATGGCCTTGTACATGAATAGTTGTTTCCTATACAAGCTATGTAGAACATGTATTATCAGTTATACAATATGTTTAATATAGCTGTAAATCTCTCTCGGGTGATTAAAAAATGAATACTTTCTCTATCAATAACATTGTGCATTATCATGCCTTTTTATTTACAATGGATATACAGAATCGGAACAGGAGTCGGCCTTTCAGCTCACTGAGCTGCTCTACCATTCAACACGGTCCTTTATTTCAACACCATGCTCCTGTTCTCTCCCCATACCTCTTGACATGTCTAGAAATTTCACCATTTCTTTCTTAAGTATGTTCACTTGACTTGGTTTTCACAGCCTTTTGTAGTAAAGAATTCCATAGGTTCACAAGCCTCCGAGTAAAGAAACATTTTCTCAGCCTGAAATGGCCTACCCTATGAGACTTTAACACCTTGTTATTGATGCAAAAGGTACATATAACTTGTTTTAATGCAAGCATTCTCACTTGAATAATACCCATTGCCTATCTGGATCATGTTCGTATTTAATGAAGTTACCTAGTCTATCAAATTTTAGAAGATATTTTGTCATTCCTATCAACAGAGGGGAGATGGTCCACAAACTGGTTTGTATTTGATCTCACCAATAAGAGAAGACTGCACTGTGAGCAGCAAATAGAACAGAATACTCCAGCTCCCCCTGGAGGAGTGCCCCGACCTCCCAGTTGCTTGCCCTTTCAATAAACTATCTCGCTCTCACACTAACATTTCTATCCTGGACCTGCTCAAATATTCTAACAAATCACAATGCTTGAAGAGCAGCATTTCTTTTTCTGCTGAGGCACTTAAAGCCTCAAAGAATCATAATTTAATTTCACAACTTTAGTATCTGAATGTCCCTCACCCACACACTCTCTCTCCCTGCGCTGGGCTCTCTCTTTCTCCCCCTGCTGGGCTCACTCTGTTCCCCTGCGTTGGGCTCACTTTCTCTTTCTCCCTGCACTGGACTCACTTTCACACCCTGGGCTTTCTCTTTCTCTCTCTCTCCCTATGCAGGTCTCACTCTTTCTCCTTATGCTGGGCTCACTGTCTCCCCTCCGCACCCCACCACCCTGTACTGGACTCACTCACTCCCTCTGTGCTGGGCTCACTCTCCCCCTCCACTGAGCTGTCTCTCTACCCCCTGAGCTAGGCTCACTCTCTCCCTCTCCACTGGGCTGACCCTCTACACCCTATGCTGGGCTCACTCTCCCCCTCTACTGGGCTGTCTCTTTACCCCCTGCACTGGGCTCACTCTCTCCCTCCACTTGGCTGTCTCTCTACCCCCTGCGCTGGGCTCACTCTCTTCCTCTCCATTGGGCTGTCCCTCTACACCCTACGCTGGGCTCACACTCCCCTCTACTGGGCTGTCTCTCTACCCCCTGTACTGGGCTCACTCTCTCCCTCCACACTGGGCTATCTCTCTACCCCTTGCACTGGGCTTACTCTCTCCCTCTGCACTGGGCTGTCTCTCTACCCCCTGTGCTGGGCTCACTCTCTCCCTCTGGACTGGGCTGTCTCTCTACCCCCTGCGCTGGACTCAGTCTCTCCCTCTGGACTGGGCTGTCTCTCTACACCTTGCGCTGGGGTCACTCTCTCCCTCCGCACTGGGCTGTGTCTCTACCCCCTGCACTGCGCTCACTCTCCCCCTCTGCAGTGGGCTGTCTCTCTCGCTCTGCACTGGGCTGTCCCTCTACACTCTACGCTGGGCTCACTCTCTCCCTCCACTGGGCTATCTCTCTCCCTCCGCACTGGGCTGTCTCTCTTCCCCCTGCACTGGGCTCACTCTCTCCCTCCACTGGGCTCACTCTCTCCCTCCGGACTGGGCTGTCTCTCTACCCCGTGTGTGGGCTCACTCTCTCCCTCCACACTGGGCTGTCTCTCTACCCCTGCACTGGGCTCACTCTCTCTCTCCACTGGGCTCACTCTCTCCCTCCGGATTGGGCTGTCTCTCCACCCCCTGTGCTGGGCTCACTCTCTCCCTCTGCACTGGGTTGTCTCTCTACCCCCTGCGCTGGACTCACTATCTCCCTCCACACTGGGCTGTCTCTCTAACCCCTGTACTGGGCTCGCTCTCTTCCCACCAGTGGGCTTGCTTTCTCCCGATGTGTTTCCATGACTCTAATGTTGGAGGAGCCAACTGTGTTGCTGTCACTGCCGCACATGCTCAGGAGGCTGGGCCAACACCCGCCTTGCTGATGATGCCTGAAAAGACTTTTCAAGAAGAAAAAATCCAGCAAAACTGAAAAGGAAAACAAACAAACAAACAAAACAGACAGAGGTGGACAAGCCCCAGACCAGGAGCTCGAATGCAGCGCTACTCCGTCGCCATCTTGAACAACACATTGCCAGAAACTGTTCAAACCCTCTTCAGGATCGAATGGTCACAAAGGAATCTGACAGAGTGTTGGTGGGCTCGGAAAAGTCCCTGCTTCCTGTCACTTCAGTTTAACCTTGAATATGACTGTCTTCCAAGTTTTCTACTGCCCTCTGCCCTCAGTTCTCCAGACTGCACATCATCTCTCCCTCAGGGATGAAAATTGAAAGCTGAATTTTTTTTACTTCCAGCATGTAGAGTCTGGCTGTGGATTTTTTTATAGCTGTTCTAGTTAAGGATTTTTATAAGTATTATATGGTACAACAATGGTGTCTGGTTGAAGATAACTATGTCATGAATGGATGTCTAATTAATTGATTGCCCTAATGCCCCCCCACCCCCCCAACCTCCATGTGCCTTATTGAGACCAAAGAAAATTGCCTAAGGCACAAATCCATAAAAGACAAGTTACCAAACCACCATAGCCTACAGCCAGAGATTAATAAGTGCACATCGGGACTATTGACCAGTATTCTTTGTACTGTTAAGGATATATTTACAATTATAGTAGTATTTTTTTCACAGTTTCATACAACTGAAGTGCATTTTGGGAATTCAAATGACCTTTCACCCATTAATATTAAGAGAAAAAAAAGACACTACATGAAGTCCCCTATGAATCTGCATTTTTTACAAATGTTACCTTTTGCCTTTATGCTTCAAGACTAGAGCAAGCCTTATTCCAAATGTGTACACATGTTGTTCATATTAAATAAATTAACACACAGCATAAAGTGACTAAATGCAATACTTGCCATTAAACAGTAAAACAGTGAATCTGCTGTTGGTATACATCGGATGAACTTCAAAAGATTCCAAAGTGATTAATCTCAGGGCTTGCCTTAAGCATGTCCTTTTTCACTGAATATCTAAACGCCAAGTCTACTCTTCTACTTATAAAGCAGGTCCTTATAATCAATTTCTTATTAATAACTTAAAAGTTATTTGTTCTACTCTCTTGTTCCTGAACTGAACCTTCCAGGCATCCCAAAAACTATCCCACAAATGAAAAATAACAGGGGTGGCTAGGAATCTTCTTTATTCAATATATTCCTTCAACAAATCAAGCTTCAATTTGTTTAGTTGTTTAATTCAGCTTTTAATTACTTTTTATTCATTTGTGAGATACGAGTGTCGTTGGCTGGTCAGCATTTATTGCCCATCCCTAGTTGCCCTTGAGAAGGTGGTGCTTTCTTGAGCCGCTGCAGAGTACCTCCTGTGGGTTGACCCACAATGCCTTAAGGGAGGGAATTCCAGGGGTTTGACCCATGACAGTGAAGGAATGGCGATATATTTCTAAGCCAGGATGGTGAGATGTTTGGAGGGGGACTTGAAGGTTGTGGGGTTCCCACGTATCTGCTGCCCTTGTCCTTCCAGATGGAAATGGTTGTGGGTTTGGAAGGAGTCTAATCTTCTGGAATTTTTTGAGGATGTAACTCTGAAGATGGACGAGGGAGATCCAGTAGATGTAGTGTACCTGGACTTTCAGAAAGCTTTTGATAAAGTCCCACATAGGAGGTTAGTGAGCAAAATTAGGGCGCATGGTATTGGGGGCAAAGTACTAACTTGGATTGAAAGTTGGTTGGCTGATAGGAAACAAAGAGTAGTGATAAACAGCTCCATTTCGGAATGGCAGGCAGTGACCAGTGGGGTACCACAGGGATCAGTGCTGGGACCGCAGCTTTTTACAATATATGTTAATGAAATAGTTAGGTAAAGGGGCAGTACAAAGAGATCTGGGTGTTCTTGTACACAAGTCAATGAAGGTAAGCATACAGGAACAGCAGGTAGTGAAGAAGGCTAATAGCATGCTGGCCTTCATAACAAGAGGGATTGAGTATAGAAGCAAAGAGCTTTTTCTGCAGCTGTACAGGGCCCTGGTGAGACCACATCTGGAGTATTGTGTGCAGTTTTGGTCTCCAAATTTGAGGAAAGACATTCTGAGAGAGAGTGCAGCGTAGGTTCATGAGGTCAATTCCTGGAATGGCGGGACTACCTCACGCTGAAAGACTGGAGCGACTGGGCTTGTATACCCTTGAGTTTAGAAGACTGAGAGGGGATCTGATTGAGACATATAAGAATATTAAAGGATTGGACACTCTGGAGGCAGGAAACATGTTTCCGCTGATGGGTGAGTGCCGAACTAGAGGACACAGCTTAAAAATACAGGGTAGACCATTTAGGACAGAGATGAGGAGAAACTTCTTAACCCAGAGAATGGTGGCTGTATGAAATGCTCTGCCCCAGAGGGCAGTGGAGCCCCAGTCTCTGGATTCATTTAAGAAAGAGTTGGATAGAGCTCTCAAGGATAGTGGAATCAAGGGTTATGGAGATAAGGCAGGAACAGGATACTGATTAAGGATGATCAGCCATGATCATATTGAATGGTGGTGCAGGCTCGAAGGGCAGAATGGCTTACTCCTGCACCTATTGTCTATTGTACTGTCTGAGGATCTTGAGTAAATTTCTGCAGTGTATATTATAGATAGTATGCACTGCTGCTACTAAGCATCAGTAGCGGAGAGAGTGGATGCTTGTAAATATGGTGCCAGTCAAACAGACTGCTTTGTCCTGGATGATGTCAAGCTTCTTGAGTGTTGTTGGAGCTGCACCTATCCAGGCAAGTGGGGAATATTCCATTAAATTCCTGACTTGTGCCTAGTAGATGATGGACAAGCTTTGGCGAGTCAGGAGGTGGGTTCTAACTGCAATATTCCTAGCCTCTGACGTGGTCCTGTAGCTACTGTTTTTGTGTGACAATTCTATTTGAGTTTCTGGTCAATGGTCATCACCAGGATGTTGACAGTGGGGGATTCAGTGCTGGTAACTCCATTGAATGTCAACTGGCAGTGATTAGATTGTCTCTTATTGGTGATTGTCATAGCCTAGCATTTGTGTGCTGAAAATCTCACTTGTCAATTGCCAGCCCAATCCAGATCTTGTTGCATTTGAGCTGCTTCAGTATCTGAGGAGTTGTGAGTGGCGCTGAGCATTGTATAGTAATCAGTGAACATCCCCACTTCTAACCTGAAGATGGAGGGAAGGTCATTAATGAAGCAGCTGAAGATGGTTGGGCCTAGGACACCACCCTGAGGAACTCCTGCAGAGATAGCCTGTTGCTGAGGTGAATGACCTCCAACAACCACAAATATCTTCCTATGTGCCAGGTATGACTCCAACCACCGGAGAGCTTGCCCTCAGATATCCATTGATTCAGGTTTTGCTTGATGTCACACTCAGTCAAATGCGGCCTGATGTTTAAGACCTGTCAGCTCACCTCTGAAATTCAGCTCTTTTGTCCATGTTTGAAGCAAAGGTATAATGAGGTCAGGAGCTGAGTAGTGTCGTGGAGAAAATATAGAGAATTACCAGGAGACGCAGAGAATTCTTCAAGAAGAAGGTCTTTTATTTGCAAACAAAAAACCGTGACATTGAGAAAGCAGATTCTCGAATGCCCACGAACCTTAGGGTCTGTGGATTTTAATTTTTTTTTATCATGTTTCTGTTAGCTTATCAGCGTGTCCAACTATATTAATCAAAGTACCTCACTCGAGCTACACAATAAACCAGTGATGTTAGTTCCCATTATCTCTTTAGTTGTACATTCTACTTAATGTTATTCTAATGTCATGGTTAGATATTTATTAGCACCTCTTTGCAACAATGGTCTTTATTCCAGACCCTACTTAATATTTTCCTAATGTCATGATTAGATATTTATTATTATCTCTGCTACAGTGATCTTCCATTCCAGACTAACCTGCCATGATAGATATTTAGCTATCCCATCTATTACAATAGTCTTCAAGCTGACTCTACTAACTATTAATTAGCTATTTTAATGTCATGTCCCAAATATTTATAGTCCCAATCCTGTCATAATAACACTTAACAGGAAAACTACCTCTACTAACTGTTATCTCATCTTGCCATAGTGACCTTTCGGCCTTAACCTTACTCTGCTAATTGGTGTATTCCACTATTCTTATCCCATCCTGCCTTCCACAGACCACAGATTGCCAGTGGTCTTCATGCTTTAATCCTTCCCATGCTTTCATGCTCTTTATTTTTCATAGTGGCCCTGGTGAAACCCAAACTAGGCATCATTGTGTCTGTGCTGCTTATTAGCAATGCTGATGCCACCTTCCATCACTTTATTGATGATCGAGATTGGGTGGTAATTGAATGGGTTGGATTTGTCCTGCTTTTTATGTACAGGCCATAACTGGGTAATTTTCCACATTGTTGGATGGATGTCAATGTTGTAACTGCACTGGAACAGCTTGGTTGAGGGGAGCAGCAAGTTATGGAGCCCACGTTTTCAGTACTATTGCTGGAAGATTGTCAGCGCGCATAGCCTTTGCAGCATCCAGGGCCTCCAATTGTTTCTTGATACACATGGAGTAAATCGAATTGACTGAAGACTGGATTCTGTGATGCTGGGGACCCCTGGAGGAGGCTGAGACGATCATCCACTCAGCACTTCTGACTGAAGATTGTTGCAAATGAATCAGCCTTATCAGCACTTATTTGCTGGGCTCCTCCATCAATGAGGATAGGAATATTTATAGAGCCTGCTCCTCCAGCGGGTTGTTTAATTTATTCTTTTTGTATAGAATGCTTCTTTATGTCACCAACCATAAATTTTAATCCTGAAGCTTTATTCTAAATGTTTTTCAAAAATAAAAGCTCTCAATGCATTTCGAGCACACTTTGAGAAATCTTTACAGGGTGATACTGGAATCCTGAGTTAGAATTAGAATCCCTACAGTCTGGAAACAAGCCCTTTGGCCCAACAAATCCACACTGACCCTCTGAAGAGTAACCCACCCAGACCCATTCCTCCTACCCTATTAGTCTACATTTCCCCTGACTAATGCACCTAACCTACACATCCCTGAACACTATGGGCAATTTATCATGGCCAATTCACCTAACCTGCACATCTTTGGACTGTGGGAGGAAACTGGAGCACTTGGAGGGAACCCATGCAGACACAGAGAGAATGTACAAGTTCCATACAGACTGTCGCCTGAGGCTGGAATCGAACCCGGGTCCCTGGCGCTGTGAGGCAGCAGTGCTAGAGTAGAGTAGCTAAAAATCACACAGCAACAGATTTATTTGGAAGCACTAGCTTTCGGAGTGCTGCTCCTTCATCAGGTGGTTGTGGAGTATAAGATTGTAAGACACAATTTATAGCAAATTTATTTTCAGTGTGATGTAACTGAAATTATGTATTCAAAAAGACCTGGATTGTTTGTTAAGTCTCTCATCTTTTAGAATGACCATGTTGGCTTCAGTTCTTTCATGTGTAAATCGCAAAACTTTTTTAAAAAGTTACATTCTTAAGTAAACTTTAACAATTAATGTCATGTCAGCCCAGATAATGCATTGAAGGTGTGAGGTGCCCTGTGTGAGAATGTCACAATGGTCAGACTGATTCTAATCTAAAAAACGGGTTTACAGAATCTTACATGGATTCATGCAGTTTTTGAGCAAAATAAAATGTAATTCTGCAAGTACAAAT
>NC_057731.1:21634589-21640273 GCF_004010195.1 Chiloscyllium plagiosum | reverse complement strand
GGGGGGGGGGGGGGGGGGGGTGGTGTTATGACTGTCTGTGAGATAGTGTGTGTATGTGTGAGTGTAAAGGGGGAGATGTCTGTGAGAGGGTGTGAGTGTGGGAGTGTATATGTTAGCATATGGAGAGGGTCTGCGTGAGTGTGTGTGTATATATATATATATATAGTGCAATAGGGTCACCTGTAGTATGATATGAACCCAACGTCCCAGTTGAGGCCATCCACATGGGTTATGTCACACTGTAAACTTTTGCTATAAATCCTGTGTCTTTCAATCTTATACTCCACAACCACCTCCTGAAGGAGCAGCGCTCTGAAAGCTAGTGCTTCCAAACAAACCTATTGGACTATAACCTGGTGTTCTGTGATTTTTAACTTTGTACACCCAGTCCAACACCGACATCTCCAAATCAAGAGCAGAGTAGCTTTTTATTTGTCATTTCTACCATATACAATGGATACAGTAAAAACGAGACAGCCAAGGGTGCTACATGGACAGCACAGACTACAATCATATACGGCATAAAAAGTGCAAAACATACAAGTTACAGTATAATAGAAGAATGATAAATAATAATAATAATTAATAATAATAATAATAATAACTCAAAGTCGTGCAAAGAATTTCAGATTGGAAAGAGTCCGATCATACTGTGTTAAGGAGCCTGATAGCTCAGGGGAAGAAACTGTTGCACAGTCTGGCTGTGAGAGATCGAATGCTCCGGTATCTTCTGCCAGACAGCAGGAGGGAGAAGAGTTTTAGTGAGGGATGTGTGGGGTTTCCACAGTGTTGTTCGCCTTTCAGATGCAGCATGTGGAATAAATGTCTGTAATGGAGGAAAGAGAGACGCTGATGATCTTCTCAGCTGTCCTCACTATCCGTTGTAAGGTCTTACAATCCGAGACAGTACAATTCCCGAACCAGGAAGTAATGCAGCAGCTCAGGCTACTCTCCATGAACCCTCTGTAGAATGTGGTGAGGATGATGGGGGTGGGTGGGAGTTGGGCTTCCCTCAGCCTGCGCAGAAAGTAGAGATGCTGCTGGGTTTTCTTGGCTAAGGAGCTGGTGTTGAGGGTCCAGGTGAGATTCTCTGCCAGGTGTATGCCAAGGTGGATGCTAACCACTGATTCACCCTGCCACCCCAAAAATAGAGGTAGATGTGCTTCTAACTGTAACTTGTGAAAAGATCAATATCCATGCCATAACGCTCTGATTTGCAAAATGCACTCTGACAATAGAGTAGGACATCAACATGAAGCCAAATGACCTTCCATGGTTTTGGTCTATACTTAATACATTTGCTCCATGGCCTTTGGACTAGTTAAGTCTGCAATATTCCATAACTGGTTAAGGCTAGAACTTATAAGTTATTGATCTTGTAACCAATGATAAACAGAGTTGAACGTTCCTTAATTCTCTTCAGTACTGATTTGGTGCC
Organism: Chiloscyllium plagiosum; assembly: GCF_004010195.1. NCBI lineage: Eukaryota > Metazoa > Chordata > Chondrichthyes > Orectolobiformes > Hemiscylliidae > Chiloscyllium > Chiloscyllium plagiosum. Next base: position 21,638,835 of record NC_057731.1, on the reverse strand, counting down.
ATATTGTGATTCAGTCTCCTAAAGGAGTTTCAATTATTCTAATGGTCTTAAATAATTAGGAGCAGGAGCTTTCAAATTAAACCTTAACACATTTTCCAAATGGTGGCACATCAAACCCTAAAGGGGCATTAGTGAGGGAAGAACTGTCTAAAATGCAGCACAAGTGGCAAATTCATTTTCTTTCCAAAATGAATCATTTCCTTTTCTTTTTAGATGATTAGAAAATAATATTAAATTCCCTTACGCAAGATAATTATGCTTTTATTCACAATTTGTTTTAAAATGTCTGCACTTCAGTGCTCCAAATGAGTGAAATATGGAGCAGAGCAGCAGTTCTGGTCACAAGTGCTTTTGTGTGCTACATCTATTGTGTGCTACATCTGCACATGACCCAAGCATGGCACTGAAAAATCTTACATGGATATGCCTATGGAAATTCTCATGTTACAATGAACTTGGTAGGGCTGTTGCGGTGCAGTGGCATTGTCCCTAGCTTTGACCTAGAAGGCTCAGGTTGAAGTGCTGTTTTAGAGGTGTGTCATCACAAATCTGGTCATAGAGTCATAGAGATGTACAGCATGGAAACAGACCCTTTGGTCCAACCCGTCCATGCCGACCAGATATCCCCACCCAATCAGTCCCACCTGCCAGCACCCGGCCCAAACCCTTCCTATTCATATACCCATCCAAATGCCTCTTAAATGTAGATATTGTCCAGCCTCTACACTACATTATAGTCCAACAGGTTTATTTGAAAACACTACTTATACACTCAATGGTAAGGTCCTAGGGAGTGTTGCTGAACAAAGAGACCTTGGAGTGCAGGTTCATAGCTCCTTGAAAATGGAGTCGCAGGTAGATAGGATAGTGAAGAAGGCGTTTGGTATGCTTTCCTTTATTGGTCAGAGTATTCAGTACAGGAGTTGGGAGGTCATGTTGCGGCTGTACAGGACATTGGTCAGGCCACTGTTGGAATGTTGAGTACAATTCTGGTCGCCTTCCTATCGGAAAGATGTTGTGAAACTTGAAAGAGTTCAGAAAAGATTTACAAGGATGTTGCCAGAGTTGGAGGATTTGAGCTATAGGGAGAGGCTGAACAGGCAGGGGCTGTTTTCCCTGGAGTGTCGGAGGCTGAGGGGTGACCTTATAGAGGTTTACAAAATTATGAGGGGCATGGATAGGGTAAATAGGCAAATAGGGTAAATTTTCCCTGGGGTCAGGGAGTCCAGAACTAGAGGGTATAGGTTTAGGGTGAGAGGGGAAGGATATAAAAGAGACCTAAGAGGCAACCTTTTCACACAGAGGGTTGTACGGGTATGGAATGAGCTGCCAGAGGAAGTGGTGGAAGCTGGTACAATTGCAACATTTAAGAGGCATTTGGATGCGTATATGAATACGAAGGGTTTGGAGAGATATGGGCCGGGTGCTGGCAGGTGGGACTAGATTGGGTTGGGATATCTGGTCAGCATGGACGGGTTGGACCAAATTGTTCCTTTCCATGCTGTAGCATGCTTTCTATGACTCTATGACTACTTTTCGGAGCGTTGCTCCTTCATCAGACACTAGATCATGAAGGAGCAGTGCTCTGAAAGCTTGTGTTCCCGAATAAACCCATTGGACTGTAACTTGCTATGGTGATTTTTTACCTTGTCCAACCCAGTCCAATATCGTCATCTCCAGATTGTAATAAATCTGAGCAGATTGATTAAAGTGAAGTCTACAATGGCCATGATTGTCATGACACTGTCTGTGACAGTGACTCATCATATCAGCAGGCAAATCCTTTTTTCAGAAATCCAGTGTTAAATTGGTCACTGACTTGCAGCATAGCCTGCATCACAGCCGGTTTTTAGTGTTTGGCAAGTATTTGTGCCCCCCCTTTCCTGCCACCTCCCCCCAGGTAAAACTATTATTCCTGCTTCTTTTATCGGCCAGCTTGGTTTACAGCACTAACTCATAGGTATCAGTGAAAAGCTACTTAATCCATCTTCCATCAAGTTCTTTGTCTTTTTTAAGTTCCTCCTTAATTATCAGGTTTAATGATCTGATCTACAAAATTATATACATTTTGTACATTCACTTGCCCATAGATCTTACAAATAGAGACATTTTGGATTTATCCTAACCCGAGCAAATTATGAAAGAAAATCGGAATTAAAACTGTGTAAATTCCACCAGGAAAGATTATTGACAAGCTCAAAGCCATTCTTCTCAAAGACTTTTCTGCGCAATCAATTCTGGCCAAAAGCACTTTAGATTTCTGGAAAAGGTCAGAGCACAAAAATACCTCAGCAAAAGGATGGCAGTTGGATGTTGCTTTAAGGAATGTAGATCAGACTTAGTTAAATAACAATGAACAAAAATTGTAAAAACTAAAGGAAATAATTCTACACATTGCGGAGAAAAGCTCAAAAGTTGGCAAATTCCAGCCTGAGAGTCCTTGTTTTATTCAATCCCACAAAATTAATGAGCAGAAAATCAGTGTTCGATTTTATAATTATTCATGAGAGCTCTGAACCCTGCCAAGAGTCCCAGCACTTGGAACAACTGCTCATAAATTATTTGTCTTTGAGTGCTTGCAACCCATTTTAAATTGGCCACTGAACTTCAGGGAAGATTATCTATGATTGAGCAGAGGTTGATGCTGGATTGAATTTCACATAGCCAAACCATGGAGATGATTGAGCTGGAGAAGGCTAAGTCACAGCAGTTCAGTGATTGGTGTTTTTTTCTGAAGCTGCTGTTTGAGAAACACAGAGGAAGATTCCCTAGATGATTGGGTCTAGCAACATTGTAAATGCATTCAGGAAGAATTGCTTCTGATTTTTCTGTGAATAACAACCAGAATGATTATATACCCGTTAAGGCAAATTTACATTAAATCCAGATTTAAATTGGATGAGGGACTGCTTGATGTTGACACTGGACAAAAGAGTGTTTCTGCCCTCAGCATTAGCCATCACGCCCTGTATATCGATCTGAACGCAATTTATTCTCTGTTCAGGCTTCTGCTGGAGGAGACAAAGAAACAGTCACTGATGCTGCAATTAATGACCTCCTTTGTTGATTTTGGACGATTCGTAATGACAGTTATCTAATGTAGGCAGTTGATAATTTGTATCAATTTCAGGTAGCGACTTAAGAAGCGACTGTTCAATATAATATTTTAGTGACTTAGAAAAAGAAACTATGCGACTGTGACAGATGAAAATATTTCGCCAATCCTGAGGCTGGCTGTAAATCGGAGAAGCAGCAGGTTTGAAGTGGTGGGGTGTTCACCCATACTTCATGTGGTCTTTGATGAAGACAGCCTTTGTTCTTCCCTTGGGATAATGTAGAGGAACTCCTGTCTTCTCCTAAGAAGATGGTGGCTTGTTTCCCTGCATCATCTTGCCCCCTCACTCTCTACCTACCACTGTTGATAGACATTATTTTGGGTGCTGACTGTCTGTGCTGTGGTAAAAACAATGACTGCAGATGCTGGAAACCAGATTCTGGATTAGTGGTGCTGGAAGAGCACAGCAATTCAGGCAGCATCCGAGGACAGGCAAAATCGACGTTTCGGGCAAAAGCCCTTCATCAGGAATAAAGGCAGAGAGCCTGAAGCGTGGAGAGATAAGCTAGAGGAGGGTGGGAGTGGGGATAGAGTAGCATAGAGTACAATAGGTCAGTGGGGAAGGAGATGAACGTGATAGGTCAGGGAGGAGAGGGTGGAGTGGATAGGTGGAAAAGAAGCTGGGCAGGTCGGACAAGTCCGGACAGGTCAAGGGGACAGTGCGGAGCTGCAAGTTTGAAACTAGGATGAGGTGGGGGAAGGGGAAATGAGGAAACTATTGAAATCCACATTGATGCCCTGGGGTGAAACACCTCAACCCCAGGGCATCAATGTGGATTTCAACAGCTTCCTCATTTCCCCTTCCCCCACCTCATCCTACCTTCTACCCTCCAGAAACTCGATCCCCTGACCTGTCCGGACATGTCCGACCTGCCCAGCTCCTTTTCCACCTATCCACTCCACCCTATCCTCCCTGACCCATCACCTTCATCTCCTCCCCCACTGACCTATTGTACTCTATGCCACTCTCTCCCACCCCCACCCTCCTCTAGCTTATCTCTCCACGCTTCAGGCTCTCTGCCTTTATTCCTGATGAAGGGCTTTTGCCCGAAACGTCGATTTTGCCTGTCCCCGGATGCTGCCTGAATTGCTGTGCTATTCCAGCACCACTGATCCAGAATCTGCTTTCCA
>NC_057731.1:21576851-21632618 GCF_004010195.1 Chiloscyllium plagiosum | reverse complement strand
AGTGGGGGAGGGGGGTTGACAGGTTGAGGCAGTTAATGTCCCGGCGGCAGTTGGAAATGAAGAGGTCGAGGGCAGGTAATAGGCCAGCGCGGGGTGTCCAGGTGGATGCAGTGTGTTGGGCGAAGGGGTCCTCGGAAGGTGGGCGGGAGTCCTGATTGTGAAAGTAAGCTCGGAGGCGGAGGCGACGGAAGAATTGTTCGATGTCACGGCGTGTATTAAATTCATTGATGCGTGGACGGAGGGGGACGAAGGTGAGTCCTTTGCTGAGGACTGATCGTTTGTCCTCAGTGAGGGGGAGTGTCTGTGCTGTGTCAATCACCTGTGTAAACCCTCTCCAGGAATGACCATGGACAGCTACTGATAATGCTAGGATAACATTGTTCCCTTGCCCACCTCCATTTGAAAGTCAGTTTCCATTCTTTCAAAGAATAAAAATGTATTTGCAAAAATACATTTTTGCCACCCAATGAATCTTTTGTTTATGCATATGGAAGGCTGGTTATGACTGTAACATAGTTAAATGAGATCTCATACTATACATGGAATATAAAATATGGAATACAAGAGAACACAGTTTTAAAGGATATTCCAATTTCCAACATCTTAAAAATCCTACTAAACTGTCTCTTTCTTATCCATTATGAGGTGCATTCAAAACCTTTATAAATTCATTGGTGTATCACATTTGGAACAGAAAGCATTGTTTTCATGGTGATGTCCTATCAACGGACAATCCATTTACTGCCTTTACTAAATATATTTTAACTTCTCAATGTGAGGCTGTAACTCTGCTGTTACCATCATAGTCCACACACACCTTAAGACGTTTAATTTAAATGTGGGTCATTTTCAGTTTTCTCAAGGAGAGGGCATGAAAAAAATAAATCAGGACTCACCACTTCTGTTTGAAACTGGGAAATTGTAGTGAACCATCAAACCATGAAAAGGAAAGGCAAAAGTCATAACAAAATAAACTGAAAATGTATGCAGGATGTTTACCATACTTTTGAAGAATTCTTTCAAATGTGTTTTAATTTTCATCTGTTTTTATTGTACCCTCTATGTAGAAGGAAAAGGTGGGGACTATACGCCGACCAAGCTCCTTAAATGATCTAGATCAGAGTTATGAAGAAAAAGAAAATGAACTTCTTCGAATGCAAGTTATTGAACAGCAAAATATCATTGATGATCTCAGTAAGGTAATAAAGCAATTATTTAAATACATTGGGGCAATGCTGTCTTCATTATTACTTCCAGATTAAATTGTTTCCTTTACATAGATTTGACTTCAGATAATTTTCAATAAGTAATAAATTTGCAATGACTAGCTTTTAACGTGCACATTCAGCACTTGTCCAGGATCAAACATTTCTGGTTAACTAAATGGTTTGCTTTATGGTTGTTGCTGAGGTGTGCAAATAAGAAGGTCCCAGATTTGGTTTCTGGACTGTGCTGGATTTTCTGATTTCAGAGGAATAGGGGTTGACTAGGTTAAAGTTATCCCCTTTCTCTAGCTTTGAGGGGTAAAAAATAAACTCGTAAATTGCTTTCTAAAACTTCCATTGGAAGATATGCAGCTCTGGATGTTAGCGCAGGATACAATTGTGCTTGGCTGCGATGTTACTTCTACCACATCAAATTGGCGGTCATTTTGTAACTTGCTTTCCCACTGCAGTACGCACATTATTAACCAACTCTGCAAAGTTCTGATCCATATTCATTAATGCACAGTGCAGTAGAATGGAATATTTCATCTGATGTAGTTAAGTGGAAAAAAACTAGATCGGACATTTGTGATTTTGTCACATATTGGTTAATATTATTGATTCTCATTTGTACGTCAAAAGCATTAGGGTTAGGGTTAGGTTTTTGTTGACAGGTAACTGAGGCAGCACACCACAAGCTGCCTTTTTTTTTTCATTTTTGATGCATTTGTATGGCCCAATGTTGTGTTAGTTTAACCCTGATGCCAAGGTTGGAGAAAGTAATATCTGAATGTTGCTTCAAGTCTCCCAGGCCTGCAGGTGTTTTGTGGATTACTCAGATTATTACAAAGTTAAAAATCACACAACACCAGGTGATAGTCCAACAGGTTTACTTAGAAGCACTAGCTTTTGGAACACTGCTCCTTCATCAGATAGTCGTGGAGTGTCTGTGGCGATATGTATGATCTTCTTGGAAATCCTTTGCACTTTGAGCCAGCCGTTAGTGGTGTCGATGGTAGTCATGATGTGGACGTGCCAGTGTTGGACGGGGGTGAACAAAGTTAAAAATTGCACACCAGGTTATAGTCCAACAGGTGTATTTGGAAGCACTAGCATTCAGAGTGCTGCTCCTTCATTAGGCCACAGCTACCTGATGAAGGACCAGCATTCCAAAAGCTAGTACTTCCAAATAAACCTGTTGGACTTTAACCTGGTATTGTGTGATTTTTAACTTTGTTCACCCCCGTCCAACACCAGCACTTCCAAATCAGATTATTATATTACTCCAATGCTGAAAAAAAACAAAAAAAGTTCGAATGGAGTAACATTTCTTGGGGAATCTTGGTGTTTTGTTACAACTGAGTTCATATGCAGTATATCTTTAAGAGGTATGTTCATGATATCATTAGTGTATCATAGCATACGACCTGAGGGTATAAAGGTCTCAAACTCCAACCTAACAAAGACCACTTGAAGCATGACACACTGATGAAAGCATGCTACTGTTTGTAGCTGAAGTGCTTAACATTAAACTGAAGTTCCTGGGAGTGTCTTGCCTCCATCCTGTCCCAAGATTAAGATCCACAAATCTCTCAGTTCTATAATAAAATAAAGAACTCTGGATGCTGGAAATCTAAAACAAAAACAGAAATTGCTGTAGAAACTCTGAGTTTGGCAAAGCTTTAATGTCTAAAAGGAAGAGAAAACGTTTCTTGTTCAACTGTTGAATGTGCCAGAGAATGAAGTGGAACTGCAGTGCAGGCCAGCTTTGAGCTAGCGTGAGGCAGTGCTGGTGGAGAGTGAGAGTTCAGTGCACCACTGTACAAAGTGTGGATCTCAGGATGTTGAGTTTCTCCAGCAATTTCTGTTTATAAGTCCATTCTTTCTTAGCCATCTCCACTGGTTCCCCAACCTCTAGGGCACTAATGGCCAAATCTTTGCTCACATTAACAAATCCTTCCTACCTTAAGCCTATCTTTGTGAATTCCACTTTCCCCAAGTACTAGCTGGTATTCTGTCTTTTCATGGCACTATATAGACATACTTAACCACTCTCTATCATTATTGATACAGCCCATCATTCACACTGGAATTAATTGCCTAAACACTTTTTTTTCCCCACTTTGACTATGACTTTAAAAACCTTCCCCTTAGACTGGATGGGCCTGCTTGTTTAGAGAAAGTGAAAACTGCAGATGCTAGAGGTCAGAGTTGATGAGTGTGGTGCTGGAAAATCACAGATGGTCAGGCAGCATACGAGGAGCGGGAGAGTTGACGTTTTGGGCACAAGCTTATGCTCGAAACATCGACTGTCCTGCTCCTTGGATGCTGCCTGACTGGCTGTGCTTTTCCAGCGCCACACTCTTCGACTCTGGCCTGCTTCTTTGTCTGATGTTCTATCCAGTTGGCTCTGCTACAAACATGTCTCTGTCCTAATTTATTCATTAAAAACCAAAAGATGCTGGAAATCAGAAACAAAAACAGAAATAGCTGGAAAAGCTGAGCAGGTCTGGCAGCATCTGTGGAGAGAAATCAGAGTTAACATTTCAGGTTCAGTGACACGCAATTAATTTAGGATATCTGGATGAGTTGAATTGAAGGGTCAGTTTCTGTGCTGTACAACTCTATGACTCTATATTTAAAATAAAGTTGATCTAGCCTAAGCAAAGCCAGACACCTAATTTCAGCGTACTGCAGTTTTAAAAAGAAATAGTGGCAGTTCTTAATGTTGCTGGCATAAAATGTGGCTTTATTGGACACGAAACATTAACTTTGATTTCTCTCCACAGATGCTGCCAGACCTGCTGAGCTTTGCCGGCAATTTTTGGTGTTTTTGTTTCTAATTTATTCATTGCTTGCTTTATGAAGTGCCTGGCATGTTTTGTTTAATTAAAGCTGTGATTTGAATGCTACGGTTTCCACTGTTGTTAACCCAATCTGTCAGTCTGTTGAAAGTGTTTGTTCTTTATTAAGCCTGCCATGTCAGTGCAAGTTATTATCCTGGCTTCCTGCCATATGAATGAAATATTTTGAATTCCAACTTTGGAAAGTCTAGTTTCAGTGTGACATGACGAATAAATGAAGCCAGCAAGAAAGAAATCAGTAAAAGTATGGCACTTCTTCATGTTTCTAATTATGACACTTTTACCTTGCCTTTTGCTTTACAGTCATTGTCATTTTCTGATTACTGTCGCAATTTTTAACTTCTTTTATAGGCATTGGAGACAGCCGGTTATGTCAAGAGTGTCATAGTAAGTAACAGAATCCAATATTATTAGCTCAAAGATGTCAGAAGTACACATAGTGCGATCGACATTGGTTTCTGAGAAATGTGACACCCTGGGTATCCCAAAGTTCTCTCCAGCCCTGGCTATGTTCTTTCAGCAGGATGAAGATGCTAATGTTAGAGGAGTTTCTTTATATACCTGCAAGCAAAGTAGGGAATTATATACTTCTGAATCATTATAATAACACCAACAGAAATATTTTTGCAGCTGGGAAGAAATCAGCAAACCAAGCCTGCTCACTAAATTCTTGAAATAAAGTCTAGTCCAAAGCAGGTGGTTCTAAAGCAAGCTCCAAAGACTGAGAGAGAATGGTTTCTAATATTATATTCATCCCTACCCATCGATATCCTGATCTTTAAGTATGGTGCAGTGACAAGCCAAGTACCTATGCATAGGTTAGCATTGCTCAGGACTGGTTTCTTCATAAGTCATCCAAAATGCATTAGGATTTAAAGATTCTTCAAAATCCAGTAATTTAGAGATTTGAATCACTATCAAGTATGAAAGGTTCAACAAATCTTCATCATAAAATCTGATCTCAGAGAAGTTCCTGATCTCAAACATCTGTGCATTGACCTCTACTTCCTTGACTCATTTGTGGCACAGGGTCAAGAGAGGTTGGAAGTGGTAAATATTTAGTCAAGGAAACATTTAATGTGATATAATTTGAAATGTTGTCGAGTTTTATTTATAACATTGGTGAAAGTAATGCAGACAATGAATCAGCAATTAAAATTTCAGATGCCTGAATAAAACTTCAGTCTAATCTTGTAAATTTAATTAGTCCACATTTTTAATTAGTGCTGAAAAGGGATTGTAATCTTACAATATGAGATGACATTTTGGACTATTTTATTTTTGATTCAACTCCGTCTGCTTTGATTGCAGGATCGGGATAAGCTTCTACATTACAGAAAACAGAGGAAGAAAGTTACAAAATCAAGCAAGGTAAAATCAATGGGCTGCTGTCCCCTTCAGAGAGTGATTAGTAGTTCAATATGGAAAGAGAAGACAATTTGTAATTGACATAAAAAATTGGAAAAGGACAGGAACTTTCCTGTGTCTGCATCACCCCCGATTTGTTGTATACAAAGCCTAACTGATGTAATTTCCTCTGGGAGTTCACCTAAGTTCACTTGCAAAGTGTAACCTTCACTTAAGCATTCAAGCATCAGATTACTTTATGCAAAACATCTCAAAAAACGTGCATGTAAACTATTTCAAACAAATGTATGTAAGTTAAAGACAATTCAACCAAAAAGGAAATGTGTCATTGACATTGCAAATATAAACCTTAAATACAGCATGTCACATTTTGTGTTAAAAATCACACAACACCAGGTTATAGTCCAACAGGTTTATTTGGAAGCACTAGCTATCGAGGTGCTGCCCCTTCATCAGGTGGTTGCCAACCTGATGAAGGGGCAGCACCTCGATAGCTAGTGCTTCCAAATAAACCTGTTGGACTAGAACCGGCTGTTGTGTAAGTTTTAACTTTGTCCACCCAGTCCAATACTGGCACCTCCACATCATGACATTTTATGTTTGCAACATTAAGATCTGACACCGCTTTTTTAAAAACTGCAGTAGGCTGAATTAAGTGTCTGTCTTTGCTTAGGCTAGATTTGACAGTCTTCCTCACTCAGCTTTATTTTCAACATTTAGGGCTAATTACCAAACAAGACGACTGTTTGGAATTGGCACACATTTAGTTTGTGCCATGCAAGTTATGTGTTGCTGTCAGCCTTAAACAGCCTATGATGGCGGGTGAGAGAGAAACCCCATCATAATCATTGGAAATCAGTTGCCCAATGACTGCCAGTTCTGCAGTGAATTCCATCTGTCTGTAAAATTCACCCCTTAGCTTTATGGACATTTGAGCAGATAGTGGTCAATCTTCTAATTTGAAACGTCAGGTCCACAATCTATAGTGTACCCTTTCCTTGTGAGATGTGCTGTTCTGGCATAATATTCATCCCGCGTAATGAATATACAATCCAGAATATCTAGGAGGAGCTTCCTGCCCATTCCAGATACGCCTCTGGGAGTGTGGCTAATCACAAAGGAGATAGAATGTTATAAGTCTCTGCCTCTTTTCCCTCATCCTAATACCCAAAAAGTAATGTACACAGAGTGCCAAGATTACAAGTATCAATCTCACAAAATTCAAATATATTAATTGGAGCAAAGTACTGGTCAGAAATTGAAAACTGTTGAATTTCTCCGAATTTTGACAGTTTTCTTTCACACAATAAACAAGTGTCATTTTTTGTCCTTGCTGTAAATTGAGAATGAATTATGATGGGTGCTGACAGGCCAATAATAACCCTTCACTAAAGCTATTAAGCGCTGTGGGTGGGCTCAGTTGGTGTATAGTGAGTTCCAGAGTGGGCAAGACCCAGGTAGGAGGCTCGATGGGTTCAGGAATAAGGTTAAATAAGGGTGCTTAGTTCAGGGAGATCTTTAACTCCTCAGGGAGGAGGTAGCTTTGATGGGCAAAGGTCACTCTTCCATCCCATGACTTTGAACACTTTACAACAGAGAGGAATCTCACTTCTGCCTCATCACACCTACTGTGGCAATGAATTGAATTGAACTGAATTGAATTTATTGTCACGTGTACCGAGGCACAGTGAAAAGCTTTGTCTTGCGAGCAATACAGGCAGATCACATAGTTAAGTAGCATAGATAGTAAATAATAGGTAAACAGCGGCAAAAACAAAAACACAGGTACAGGCGAATGTTATGAGTTTGTGAGTCCATTCAGTATTCTAGCAATGGTAGGGTAGAAACTGTTGCGAAACAGTGTGTTAGTATAATATAGGGCTCAGCTGAGTTTGAAAGGAATGAAATTGATTCTTAATTGATTATTGATTTACATTTCACAGGAGGGCTCCCAATTTCAGCACCTGCCCACTCTCCCTATTGTGAGGGTGAGTTTGAGGGATAATCACTGACCTATATTACATCCCCTTCTGTCAAAAGCACACATGGTGGTGACATGTAATATCTAGACCAAGGTCCTTGGACTTTGAATTCTGTTTTTCAAGCAGATATATTTAGCCTTAGTGTTTAACCCTATTACTCACTGATAAACTACATAACTAACTATTGATGAGAAACAAAACTCCCAGAGTGCACTAATACTGAAAAAAGAATAGATGAAAATTTCCAGCTTGACCATTTGTTTTTAAAACGCTCCTTGATGTGCAATGCATTTCCAGAATTATGGGGAATTTCATCTGGTCATATTAGACTGATTCCTTGCATATAACCCTGACTGACAAAATGACCTGCAGACATTCCCTTAAGTCCACTTGCACATTTTAAACCCTGTTCCAGTGTACAAATATCCATATTATTTGAATGACTTTCTACAAAAGATCCAAAAAAGATTCATATAATCTGCATCCTGTAGTATTATATAGGCTGAAGCTAATTCTTTAGGAACATAAGGAAACATGCAGTTATGTAAGCTTTAAATACAACATATTGCCACTGATCTTCTGATGGTCAGATAAATGTTCCTGAAGTGTACATGGTAGTAGCACATGGGGATGCCATAGAATCCCTGCTGTAGTAGATTACAAAGGAATTGCCTGGAAAATTGAAGATCATGCTGATTAATTCACTGTTTAGATTGGAGAATTTGGAAGGTTCAGCTGAAGTTAAGTAAACAGTTAGTCAGGAAATGTTAAAATAATTAGTCCAACTGCTATTCAATTGACCCACAACTTACCGCACACCCCTCACCCTGATCCCTTAGAACTCCAGACCCTGATCCGACATTGAAGCGCATGTGCGAGCGTAAATACACACACACACACAGACATACACACACACGCCGCTTCTGCACTAGAAAGTGATGCAATACTTTCTAATATCTGGATTATAATGTAGAATAGCCAGTACATTTCTCCTGCTCAATGTATTTCTTTTTAATACATTTGTAATCATAATATTTATGGTTGGAATGAAAATTATGTGATTTTAACAGAAAACAGTAAAACCTTTACTTGCAGATACAAGAAAAGAAATTTATTCAGTTTTAGTTTATTTTATTTTTAAATAAGAAATATATTTACTCAGCTACCATTAAGAAAATATTGAGCAATGATCTTCAAATACTATTTCACTGTTACCAAAAATCTATTATGTTCAGATTTTCTGCTTATATTTCAGTATTTTCAGTAGACCCAAAAAAGAATTTGATTGATTGATACTTGATTTGTATCATTATTGAAAATTAGTCAAATTTGATCGTCCAGGACTGAAATGTCAGGAATGCTCAGTGCTGCCTCTCTGTGGACACAAATAAAAACAAAAGATGGCATGTCCCTAAAATCATTCCGTTCCTATTAAGCATCACAAGAACAACAGGTATCAAATCCTTGCTCCAAAGCCCCTTGAATAACTAATAGAAAGGGCAAATGTTCTTACTCTTATTTTTCTTATACTGAACTTCAAATCCAAAGATACTTAGAGACTGAATAGGCTGGGGTTACTTTTCCTGGAGTGTCGGAGGCTGAGGGGTGACTTTACGGAAGTTTATAAAATCAGGAGGGGCATGGATAGGGTGAATAGCCAAGGTCTTTTTCCCAGGATAGGGGAGTCCAAAACTAGAGGGCATAGATTAAGATAAAAGGGGAAAGATTTGAAAGGGACCTAAGGGGCAAGTGTTTTTCATGCAGAGGATAGTGCATGTATAGAATAAGCTTCCAGAGGGAGTGGTGGAGCTTGGTACAATTACAACATTTAAAAGGCATCTAGATGGGGACATGAATAGGAAAGGTTTAGAGGGATATGGGCCAAAAGCTGGCAAATGGGACTAGAATTATTTAGGGTATCTGGTCAGCATTGATGAATTAGACTGTACAGCTGTATGACTCTATAATATACTTCTGTGTAGAAATCAATAGAAATCTCAACGTTGTGAAATGAATATCATTCCTAGCTCTTGATACTTGTTAAAAAAAATCTAATTAAAGTTTGATTCACTTTTCTTGCCATTTGCTTGCACATGTTCCATGCATTAATGAGTCTTAAATTTGTAATTTACAGAAGCCAGTTGTGGAGACCTTTTTTGGATACGATGATGAAGCCTCACTGGATTCTGATGGTTCATCCATTTCCTACCAAACTGATAAGACGGATCGAACCCCTTGTACTCCTGAAGATGATCTGGATGAGGTGATATAAACTAGATTGATCCCTTCTTCAATATGACAATAGGCTTTTACTGAGATTACAGCCACCATTAAAGTGAGCTAGTGGAGGTTGCACATTTGAAAGGCTCTGGTGTCAGAGCCTTAGTAGACAAATGCAGTGCATTTTGTAGATGGCACACACTGCTGCCACTGTGTTTTAATGGTGAAGGGGAATGAATGTTGAAGTTGGTGGATGGGGTGTCAATCAAATGGGTTGCTCCTAGATGCTTTTGATCTTCTTGAGTGTTGCTGGAACTGATTCTTCTGCCTTTGCTAATCTTTTTACATTATATATCTATTTTTGCGTATCTATAGAAATGTTTACAGTTTGTACTTATGAGTTTTTGCAGTTTACTTGCATATTCTATTTTCTCTTTATCAGTTTCTTGATTACCCTTTGCTGAATTCTAAAATGCTCCCGATCCTCAAGTTTACTAATTTTACATCAACCTTACAAGCCTCCTCCTTTGATTTAAGATAAACATTAATCTCTCTTGTTAACCACAGTTGACTGACTTTTCCTTCTGAGTTTCTTTGTGCCTCAGATTTATGCATATGTATTGAACAATGTATGTTAATTTTTAAAGATGTTAACCATTGCCATCATGCTCTTTAAAGATGTTTCCTAAACTACCACAGCAATTTGCCACTCATACCATCATAGTTTCCTTTGTTTCGGTTTAAGATCCTCGTTTCAGATTGAATAACATCACTTTAAATCATAACATTAAATTTTTTGATATCATGATTAGTTTTCTCTCAACACATCTTTACAACAGGATTATTTGTTTTAACTTTCTCAATGCCCATTTAATCAAAGAAATTTAAAGTGAAAGGGGAAAGATTGAAGAGGGACCTAAGAAGCAACTTTTTCACATAGATAGTGGTGAGTGTATGGCATGGGCAGCCTGAAGAAGTGGTGGAGGCTGGTACAATTACAGCATTTAAAATATATCAGGATGGATATATGAATAGGAAGGGATTAGAGGGATATGGGCCAAATACTGGCAAATAGGACTAGATTAATTTAGGATATTTGGTTGGCACAGACGAATTGGCATGAAGGGTCTGTTTCCATTCTGTACATCCCTATGACTCTAAACAGCTCATTTCCCATTTAATTACTGAACATAGTGTTATCCAAAACCATTTCATATGCTTTCCAGAAACCTGTCCTCCACAGCATTAGTGATAATTAGGTTCACCCCACTGTTAAGATATGAGCACATCTAATTTCCTGATTTATCCTATGTCTGGCATTATTATTACAATTTTGAAGTTGATAAATGAGTCCTGACAATATTTGCTGCCCGTTTTTGTTTCTTAGCTCCACCACACCTGATTCTACATCTTGACCCTTCAAACAAGATCGTAAACCACTAATGTGCTAATCGTCCTTTATTAACAGTGCACCCCCACCTACTTTTCATCTTTTTGCTGTCATTCCTAATTGTTGAATACCTTTAAATATTCTTAGTTCCCAGTCTTGGTTCTCATGCAATCATATCTCTGTAGTAGACATTATATCATCCATATTTACATCTATTTGTACTGTCAATGCATTACCCTTTTTGGGAAGGCCATATGCAGTCGTGTAGAGTGCCTTCAGTTTTGGCTTTTTAACATTTTTTTTTCCAGATTTTGACATAATTTGATGTTTTGGTTCTGCTGCCTTCCAATTTCACTTATTATTTTTCTTCCTATCATGACAAGATTTGATTTGCTCCTTTTTGAATTCTCTCTCAGGTTCCCTGCTTTTGTCAAGCTTGTTTAAATCTCCCCCACCCACCAACACTAGCAAATTTCCTTGTGAGGTTATTGGTCCCATTCTTGTTATAGTTTAACCTATTGTCCTTAAACAGGTCTTAACCTGTCCCAGAACTGATCCTGCTGCCTCAGAAACCTAAAGCTCTTCAGCCACCTATTAATTTACTGTATCATGCTATTTCTATGCTCACTCTCCTGTGGCACAGGGAGTAATTTGGAGATCACTGCCTTTGAATGACTTTTTTAAGCTCTTTCCCAGCTTTGAAAAATCTGCTTTCGGGACCTCATCTCTTTTTTTTAATCTTGTCTTTGGTGTCAAAGTGGACCATCACCTCTAGTTATTAACTCTTTCCCCTACAAGGATATCCTCAAGACTGGCATCTGTGTCTGCAGAATTGCCTATCTGTGTCCTGAACTATAGAATCCCCTGCTTCTATCCTTGCTCTTCTCTTCCTCCATTCCTGCGCAGCTGAGCCACTTGTGGTGGAATAGACTTGGCTGTGGCTACACTCCTCTAAGGAACTACTGGCCTCACCTGTATCCAAAAGGAAAATTCACTTTGTGAGTGAAATGGACTCATGATCAGGCAGGTAATGCAGGAGTCCCCATAGACTGTCTGGCAGTCACTCATAAGAACAAGAACTAGGAGCAGGACTGGACCATCTGGCTCCGTCATTCAATAAGATCATTTTGACCTTTTTATGGCCTCAGCTCCACTTACCCACCCATTCACCACAACCTTAATTCCTTGACTGTTCAAAAATCTTTGCCTTAAAAACATTCAATGAGTTTGCCTCAACTGCTTCACTGGGCAGGGAATTCCACACATTCCTAACACTTTGGGTGAAGAAGTTCCTCCTCAACTCAGTCTTAAATCTGCTCCCCCTTATGTTGAGATATGGTCAAGTTTCAATCCTTGCTTCTATCTTATCCATTCCCGCCATAATTTTATATGTTTCTATGCGATCCCCCTTCATTCTTCTAAATTCCAACAAGTGTAGTCCCAATCTCCTCAGTCCTTTTCTGCTTGCACTCTCTGAACCTGTGGTGTGACCACTTCAATTAAGATGTTATCCATGTTATTCTCGCCCTTGTAGATGCACCATAATAACTCCAAACGACGTTCAAGTTCCAAAATCCGGAGGCCTTGGAAAGCACCCAAGACTTCCCAATTGGGACAGTTTGTGCATTCCTCTACTGTCTGTAAGATAGTACCATTCACCTCATCCCTCCCAATCACTTTCTGTGCAGTCCTGGTTATCTAGCTGCTTCCTGACTGCATGTCCCATTTTCTCTGAAGTGGTATGCACATCGTTCTGGTATAACATGTGGTTCATCAGCATTAATTCGCTGTAACACGACTGGGGACACTGTTTGGATAACGTGAACTTTCTGATGAACGGGTATAGCAGTTCTCTGTAGCAATCTTCTACAGCGTGATTTTCTATAGCGGTTTTCCATAGAGCGATTTTCTATCACACGAGATTGCAGAGGAACCTGACTGTTGCATTATAGCAGACCGCCCTGTACCAAAATGCTGCTGCATCACTGATAGTATTAAAGTCCTTTCAGTCTGGTATTGGTTGTTTGTCTTTCTCATGCTTTGGATCTACCCCTTCTGACAAAGTCTTCATAACTGATAAGCTAGTGCAACCCAATTTCTAGGCCCAACTCTTGGAAACTGTTCTGGCTGTAGTGCTCATAATTTGCCACAGGATGGCAGTATAGCAGTGCATTCCTGAAAGAACACCAACTATTTCATTAAAGAGAAATAGCACTCACCCAAGGACTCACGAGAAAACAAACACTTATTTAGGAATCAGTAACCACCTTTGCCAATGCACCATTGCCCTTTTTGTTGCCAAGTTTGGATTCTTCAACTTGCTGGCCACTTTGTTTAGTGTTTGCACTTGTTGTAGTGTTACACTGAGAGAAAGGACAATGCTCAACTGCTGTCAGCAAGTGTTGAACAACTTTATTTACACCTCCCCCCCCCCGACTCTGGCAGACACAGAGGGTCAGCAGACAGGCATCGAGAATATTCACACTCTCTTCCTCTACTGAAAGGATTAACATCAATGAAAACGTAAAATTGTATACTTATATAATACGCCAGAATAATATCACAAAAATCATTATCGACAAACTGTGAAATTCTGCAAGACTTGCTTTACAGTAATTGAAACCAAAAAATATGAAATTGATGACATCATCAGAGTTATTAACATGTTTTAAAAAAGTATCTTTCCTTGACAGTATATGTTTAACAAGAATATCATTTGACAGTTTTTTTTTAATTCTATTTTTACCATAAGACCATAAGACCATAAGACATAGGAGTGGAAGTAAGGCCATTCGGCCCATCAAGTCCACTCCGCCATTCAATCATGGCTGATGCGCATTTCAGCTCCACTTACCAGCGTTCTCCCCGTAGCCCTTAATTCCTCGAGACAACAAGAATCTATCAATCTCGGCCTTGAAGACATTTAGCGTCCCGGCTTCCACTGCACTCCGTGGCAATGAATACCACAGGCCCACCACTCTCTGGCTGAAGAAATGTCTCCGCATTTCTGTTCTGAAATGACCCCCTCTAATTCTAAGGCTGTGTCCACGGGTCCTAGTCTCCTCGTTTAACTGAAACAATTTCCTAGCATCCACCTTTTCCAAGCCATGTATTATTTTGTACATCTCTATTAAGTCTCCCCTTAATCTTCTAAACTCCAACGATTACAATCCCAGTATCCTCAGCCGTTCCTCATATGTTAGACCTGTCATTCCAGGGATCATCCGTGTGAATCTCCGCTGGACACGTTCCAGTGCCAGTATGTCCTTCCTGGGGTGTGGGGACCAAAACTGGACACAGTACTCCAAATGGGGCCTAACCAGAGCTTTATAATGTCTTAGTGGTACATCTCTGCTTTTATATTCCAACCCTCTTGCGATAAGAGACAACATTGCATTCGCTTTCTTAATCACGGACTCAACCTGCATGTTTACCTTTAGAGAATCCTCGACTAGCACTCCCAGATTCCTTTGTGCTTTGGCTTTATTAATTTTCTCACCATTTAGAAAGTAGTCTATGCTTTTATTCTTTTTGCCAAAGTGCAAGACCTCGCACTTGCTCACGTTAAATTCCATCAGCCATTTCCTGGACCACTCTCCCAACCTGTCTAGATCCTTCTGTAGCCTCCCCACTTCCTCTGTACTACCTGCCTGTCCACCTAACTTTGTATCATCGGCAAACTTCGCTAGAATGCCTCCGGTTCCCTCATCCAAATCATTAATATATATTGCGAACAGCTGTGGCCCCAGCACCGAACCCTGCGGGACACCGCTCGTCACCGGCTGCCATTCTGAAAAAGAACCTTTTATCCCAACTCTCTGCCTTCTGTTAGACAGCCAATCCTCAATCCATCCCAGCAGCTCACCTCGAACACCATGGGCCCTCACCTTGCTCAGCAGCCTCCCGTGTGGCACCTTATCAAAGGCCTTTTGAAAGTCTAGATAGACCACATCCACAGGGTTTCCCTGGTCTAACCTACTTGTTACCTCTTCAAAATGCTACATATTTACATGGATCTGGTAATTTTTCTTTCTGTCTGGACACTTTCTTCCATTTCTATTAGTCTAGCTCTGTTCTTTCAATATCTGACTGTCAAGCCAGTCAAAGGACTTTGATTTTGATCATCAATTCTACTGAATGGTCAGAACAGTGACATGCATTAGTTAGTTATACCCCAGCTTGTGGTATTTCTCTGCGATCAGAAAAGGAGTGTCGGGATAATTCAAAACTCTGCAAACCCAGAGATACGGTAGTCAGGTTCTAATGATTATGGAGGCTGACAGGTACAGAGGCAGTCTGGGTAAAAGGTAAACCTTAGTGCTTTGGCACTATTTGGAAATTTTGGGCAAAACAACGAATAAACCACAAAATTGCCCTTTTGTCCTCAGTCTCTCGTTACTCACCCCATGTTCTATCCATGCCAACATTTGCCACCTCATGCCCCCCAATCCTATGGTTTCTGTGGCACAATTTGCCAGTGTGTTCAGCAGTCAGCCGGATGGTTTGTAGCTCGAGGCCACCCAGGGGACAAAGTCTGAGTAGCACGGTGGCTCAGTGGTTAGCACTGCTACCTCACAATGCCAAGGACTCTAGTTCAATTCCACCCTTGGGTGACTGTCTGTGTGGAGTTTGCACATTCTCCCCATGTCTGAATGAATTTCCACTGGGTGCTTTGATTTCCTCCCACGGTCCAAAGATGTGCAGGCTAGGTAGATTGGCCATGCTAAATCCCCCATAGTGTCGAGGGATATGCAGGCTAGGTGGGTTTGCCAGGGGGATGCATGATTACAGGGATAGGACAAAGGGGTGGGTCTGAGTGGGATGCTCTTCAGAGGGTCATTGTGGGAGTCTATGACTCTGTACCCCCATACTGTCCATGCAAAGCTATGCCCATTCACCCACCCCACATGGCTCTATTTAACACCTATGGTTTAGTCCAACTAATGCCAGCTCATTGTCCCCCACACGCCAACTTTGCCCTGACACTGACTGTGTCAACTCATCCAGTATCCACACTGGGTACACCTCAGGACCCATTTTGAGATGAGATAAAATAGTGTTCTTGTGTGTCAATTGAAGCATTCACTATGAAAAGAAAAACATACTCATTGATAAAAATTCACTAACACCTTATTAAAAAGAATCATTGAAATTCATAGCCTTACTTCAAACAGTCTACAACTACCTGGTGAAATGGCAGGCAGCTGATTGAGATGATGGAGGGTTGTTAAGTCATTCATGTAAGAAGTAAAGTCGTCCATGCAACACTAATCCAGTTATGATTAACCTCAGACTTATACCAATAGAGTGAATGAGCAAGAAATTTGTTTTTTTCCCACACCTGTGTTACCAGAATCAGACAGGAGTGCGGATAGCTGTTGATGGTGAGCTGTCTCCATGAATATACATGCGTGAAACTCAATCTTTCCCCAGATAAAATGAAATGGACTGTTTTTGGGGAGAAACTTCTAGAATTCCTTACTTCGTCATTTTCACACCAACTGAGAGTCTTTTCATTATTGCAAAATTTAAGGCCTTTGATTTACCAGTGGATTCTGTAATGCTTTCAGTTTCTTTGTGAATTGAATTTTCTTTCTGATCTTCACTTTTGAACTTAAACACAACTTGGACTCTGCAGTGATTGTAACATGGTCAACTAAGTACACCTCATATATTATGAGTTTCCTGATTGGGACTGTTAATCTGGTCCAATCAGGGAGCCCTGGCTGACCGATATAAACAGACGTGTTAGCTATCCTGTCACTCAGAACTGGCTCTGAGGGAGCTGGATGAGTGTCAAGGACTCTCCCATGTGCAAATAAAAGGTGATGGAATATCAGCCTCTATGGAGTTATTTCATATCCTATGTTGGTAACTAGAATATAAGATCATAGAACAGTACAGCACAATATAGGCCCTTCGGCCCTCGATATTGTGCTGGCCTTCTAACCTACTCTAAAATCAGACTAACCAACATATGCTTCACTGTACTAACTCCCATGTCCCTCTAACTAAGGTCCTCTATTGTCAGATTTCCTTCTTCAAACAAATGATTTATGTGACAAAGTCTCACCAGTCTTCATTATCTATATGGAAACACCTAATGTCTTTACAGCTCTTTGAATACTTCTCCTTATTACCTTGGTTGTTTTTCATCAGGACCTCTGAGGAGCACTGAATGTTCCATGCTTCAAGTCTTGTGTAACATAACTCAGCTTCATTTTGTTTTGTTCTTCTGTTGCTTTGCTGTTGATGTAAGCCTTATGTAAAATAAAACTTTTCCTAGGTATGAATTTAAATGCTAACTCAGAAGATGGGCAACCTCTTGATGGCTGCCGGTGTTAAAGACCAGCAGAAATAGGAACATGGGTAGGCTGTTTGGCCCCTTGAGCCTGTACCACCATCCAATAGGATCAAGGCAGATACAATATTCCTCATGCCAACTTTCCTGCCCTTTCCCTGTCATCCTCAATTCCTCTGATGATTAAGAATCTATCCATCCCAGCCTTAAATATACACAAGGATTCTGCCCCCACAGCTGTCTGTGGCAAGGAGTTCCAAAGACTTTCAACCCCGATAGAAAAAAATGCCTTTGTGTCCCAGTCTTAAATTGGCATCCCTTTATTCTGAGATGATGCTCTCTGGTCCTAAACTCTCCCATGAGGGGAAATGTCCTCTCAGCATTTACCCTGACAAGCCTCGTAAGGATCCTGTATGTTTCAATGAAATCACCTCTCATTCTTCTAAACTCCAATGAGTAGCGTTCCAAGCTGTTTAGCCTTTACTCATAATCCTCCATATCAGGGATCATCCTGGTGAACCTTTTCTCAACTGCCTTCAATGAAATGATATCCTGCCTTACATGAGGGTTCAAAACCTGCTCACAGTACTCCAGGTGTGGTCTCACCAGCAACTTGTTCAGTTGCAGCAAGACTTCCCTACTCTTATACCCCAAACCCCTTGAACTGAGGGCTCACATTCCATTAGCCTTCCTGATTACCTGCTGTGCCTGTGTGCTAGCTTTCTGTGTTTCATGCACAAGTGTCCTCAAGTCCCTTTGTGTTTCAGCTTTTTGCAGTTTTTCTCCATCCAAATAATACTCTGTTCTATTGTTCTCCCTTTCAAAATGAATGACTTTGCATCTTCCCACATTACATACCATTTGCCAAATTTTTGCACACTTAGTTAACCTAGCAATCTCTCTCTGTAAATTGTTTCTACCCCTCCCACAATCTGTGTATCCACATATTTTTGTATCATCTGCAAATTTGGCGACAGTACATTCTCTTCCTTCCACCAAGTCATTCATCTATATTCTGAAAAATTGCAGTCCCAGCATTGATCGCTGTGAAACCTCACTAGTCATGGATCACCAACCTGAAAAAGACCTCCTTATCCCTTCTCATTGTTTCCTGTCCAAAAGCCAGTTCTCTGCCCATGCCAATATACTATCTCCAATGTCGTGGGTTCTTACGACTCAACCTTTTGTGAGGTACCTTATTGAATGTCTTCTGGATGTCCAAATGTAGCAGATCTACTGGTTCCACTGAGAAAGGACTAGTTATTCTCAACAAAGGGCAACCATGATTGAACAATATCTCATTACACCTCCATGGTTGAATCAGAGAGGACAATGTAATATACTACACTATTGTCATGATTAATGTGACTGTTTTCCTCTGTACTTACTAAATGGCACCTTCGGTTGTTAGTCACTATGGCTGCTCTTACTGACTGCTTGATTGCTCTCATTCAATCACACACTGTCCCACGCTTTATTCCAACATCCCATCTACTATCCAGTTCCAAACTCATTTCTTTTTACCATCCTTAGCATTGTTTATTGATGTACTTGTCCAGTTGTCCACAACAATTTATGCTTTCCTTTCCGTGCCACTGGGTGGCACGGTGGCACAGTGGTTAGCACTGCTGCCTCACAGCGCCAGAGACCTGGATTCAATTCCCGCCTCAGGCGACTGACTGTGTGGAGTTTGCACATTCTCCCCGTGTCTGTGTGGGTTTCCTCCGGGTGCTCCGGTTTCCTCCCACAGTCCAAAAATGTGCAGGTTAGGTGAATTGGCCATGCTAAATTGCCCGTAGTGTTAGGTGTAGGGGTAAATGTAGGGGAATGGATCTGGGTGGGTTGTGCTTTGACGGGTTGGTGTGAACTTGTTGGGCCGAAGGGCCTGTTTCCACACTATAAGTAATCTAATCTTCTCACTGCGTAAATTAAAGCATGAACAGCTGGCGTTATTTGTTGTCTGTTTGGAATCTATCTATCTGCTGCCTTGATGTTTGTGATAGTCAGCTTTCAGATCCTGTCAGTGCTTACAAAATCTAAAACAAATTGTCTATTGTTAGATGTGACTTTCTGAAAAACATTGAATGCACAGTTAGCTTCAGCAACAATCAATTGAAGATCATTATCCAAGGTCAGGAATAAAAGCAAAATACTGTGCATACTGGAAATCTGAAATAAAAGCAGAAAATGTTGAAGAAACTCAACAGACTTGGCAGCATCTGTGGAGAGAGAAACATTTCAACTCTGGTATAATGCTTCTTCAGAACAAAGCTTTAGTTTTGCTGGAAGTAACATATTTTCATGTGCAGGAATTTGTTCTCTGCAAGCAATAGCAACATATTTAAACTTTGTGAAGGAAGAAGAGTCACTGGACCAAAACTTAACTTCTACTTCATAGCATGGAATCCCGACAGTGTGGAAACAGGCCATTTGGCCCAACACATCCACACTGACCCTCCGAAGAGTATCCCACCTCGACCTATTCCACAAACCTATTACTCTACATTTCCTTGACTAATGCACCTAACCTACACATCCCTGAACACAATGGGCAATTTAGCATGGCTAATTCACCTCGCCTGCACATCTCTTTACTGTGGGACGAAACTGGAACACACCTTTGCAGACACGGGGAGAATGTAAAATCTCCACACAGACAGTTGTCCGAGGCTGGTATCAAACACAGGTCCCTGACGCTGTGAGAACAGCAGTGCTAATCACTGAACCACAGTGTTCTCCAGAGATGCTGCCAGATCTGTTGTGTTTCTCCAGCAATTTATGTTTTTTTTTCAAGCTATATGCCTGTTACAAATTGCCTGAAAGCATAGAGAAGCTATCATTCACCACTGTTTTCCTCATGGTTAAACGTCAACCAATAAGAGTTTATATGCAAACCAATAGAACTTTGTTTCTCCAATTGCATAAATTGTTGCTATAGTTTGAAATTTGACATTCCTGTATTTCTTTGTATTGATAAGGTGCCACACAGGAGGCTGCTTATTAAGATAAGGGTCCACATTAGGGGCAAGGTTGTGGCATGGTGAGAAGATTGGCTGACAGGCAGAAGGCAGTGAGTAGGGATTAATGGCTTTTTCTCAGCATGGCAACGGGTGACCAGGAGAGTTCCGCAGGGGTCCGTTTTGGGACCACAACTATTTACGTTACATATTAAAGATCTGGATGAAGGAACTAAGGGCATTGTTGCAAAGTTTGCAGACAAAGATAGGTGGAGGGACAGGGAGGCTGTAGAAGGATTTAGACAGGCGAGGAGAGTGGGCAATGAAGTAGCAGATGGAATACAACATGGGAAAATGTGAGGTTATACATTTTGGTAGGATGAATAGAGGTATAGACTGTTTTCTAAATTGGGAAAGGCTTCGGAAATCTGAAGCACAAAGGACTTGGGATTCCTAGTTCAGATTCTCTTAAGGTTAATGTCTAGGTTCAGTTGGCAGTTAGGATAGTAAACGAAACGTTAGCATTCATTTTAAGAAGGCTAGAATACAAGAGCAGAGGTGTACTCCTGAGGCTGTATAAAGCTCTGGTCAGACTGCATTTGTAATATTGTGAGCAGATTTGGGCCCTGTATCTCAGGAAGGATGTGCTGGTGTTGGAGAGGGTCCAGAGGAGATTTACAAGACTGATTCTGGAGATGAAGGGGTTGTCATGTGAGGATTGGTTGAGGACTCTGGGTTTGTTTTTGACGGAGTTTAGAAGGGTATGGGGATATCTGATTGACACTTACAGAATACCAAGAGGCCTGGATAGTGTGGACTGGAGAAGAGTTTTCCACTAGTGGGACAGTCTAGGATCTACGGGCACAGTCTCAGAGTGAAGGAACAGCCCTTTAGAATGGGATGAAGAGGAATTTCTTCAGCTACAGGATGGTGAATCTGTGGAACTCATTGCTGCAGAAAACTGTGGATACCGCCATTGAGTGTGTTTAAGACAGAAATAGATCGGTTCTTGATTAGTAAAGGGATCAAGTGTTATGAGGAGAAGGCAAGAGGAAGGGATTGATAAACATCACCCATGATTGAATTGTGAACAGACTCAATGGACCAAATGGACTAATTCTGCTTGTTTTATCTCATAGTTTTATAGTTTTTTAATCTCCTGAGGAGGGTTAGATGAAAAGGTTAATCATCACCTCTCTTATCAGCAATATTCAAGTTCTGCACTCCCAGCAACCCTCTGAGATACCTGCCCTCCTCTCGTTTGGACCTCTTGAGGATCCTTGATTTTAATTGTTCCAACTTTGTTCCCATTAACTTTGTTTACGTACTTTCAGCTGCCAAGGACCAAACGTTCCCTTTTTCCTTTAACACATTCCTTAAAGCCTATCCCTTTGACCAAGCTTTTGGTCTTATGCCCTAAAATTGCATTATATGATTATGAGTCAAATTTTGTTTTTATTAATACTACTGTGATGTACTTCAGGATGTTTAGTAAATGAAAGGCATCTTATTAAAATCAAGGTGTTGCTCTGATTCACGTAATTTCTTTTTAAGTATTGTTTTACAGCGAAGAGACTGGGCAGTGAACACATTCCCAGACCATTTTGCATTTTGTCCTCAAAGTGATGCATTTGAATTATGGCAATACTGGAAGATGCAAAATCTCAGTTTTCATTCTCTTTCAGTGATAAATATCTCACCTGAACTTAGTATCATTTCATGGTTCATGTAATATCAGAAATTCATCAGCATTGCTTGCTGACTCTGACAGAACAGCTAACACTTTCCAAATGCAGTATGCCATTTGCCCACAAAAGCAGTGTCACGATTAATATTAAAAAACCATAAAGCACTCCTGCTTTAACATCCTCCTGGATGTTATTACTTAAAACATAGTAGCGTGATATTCACTGTGACACATACATTTTCGCCAATCTATGTAGACTAATGAAACTTCCATGAGCATTCATTTTGCTTTTGTTTTTAGGGAATGGCAAAAGAGGAGACTGAACTACGCTTTCGTCAACTGACCATGGAATATCAGGCTTTGCAAAGGGCATATGCTTTGTTACAGGAGCAAGTTGGTGGAACCTTGGATGCTGAACGAGAAGTTAAGGTGCTGATGAAAATAATCTTGCGTCAGATTGAACCTAGAGAAACACAAAATTCTGTTTCATTACTGTAGGGACATATTCTTGTTTGTTAATTCTAACAATAAAATAAATGGGTGTGGGTAGGCAAGCAAGCCTTTAAACATGTAGAGCTAATTACTATATGAAGGCAACATAAATTAATCAAAGTAAAGAAGTATCTTCCATGAAGATGTAGACTAGAGATCTGATCCCATAGTACCTCAATTTTTAATGCTAAATTATATCTGCAATGTGCACACACATCCGGTGTGAATTATACCAGACAAGATTTAGATGAGGCTGATAGTACACAGGAATGGAGTGTCTGCCCGAAATCGCAATGTCAGTCAGTGTGTAACACTAACTTGACACCAGTGCTGTTATTTTGATCTCAAGGCTTCAGCTGACAAATATCATAAACACACATCGCTGAACATCGGTCAGAGCAGGAATGAGTTCCCATCTCCAGCAGCGAGACTTAAACAGATGCTCAGTTACCTATTGCTGAGTTGCTGCATGATTTCCTCTAGCTGTTGTTGCCATTAATAGGGGCCTTCTCGGGTTTATTTTTAAACTGCGGAAGTTTACACTTAATGGTTTGGCATGTGCTTCAGGACTTTGTCCCAATTTTAAAAACAGTGTTTCAACAACGTGCTCGCAAGTATGATTGGGATAGGTGACAGAGGGAGAGAAAAGTTTTCACCATGGTCAGAATCACTCAGCAAAAGATGGTGTGAGTGATACATGCATTTGACCGGGGTATGGGTTGTGGTGGTGGGGGGTGGTGGGGGTGGTGGGGGTGTTGGGAATGGCTGACCAACATGACAAAGAGTTTTGCCACAGAGTCTGAAACCTAACCTTTACAGGATGCAAGTTTATTAGTTCACAGTAGACCCACATTCAATTATTCATGATCTGATTAACAATAAAAGGGATGTTTAAGTAATCTTCTTACTTTTTCTGCTCCTCACCTGGTTGACTCATAGCCAATGGTAAGGGCTGTGATTTATAAAGTTGCACAGCATGTGGCAAACATGACAGATCTCAATAGCTTCTTTGCTGAGTACTGCAGGGCCCCTTCAGAGCAATACAGATGGGGGACATCCTTTCAGTGTACCAATGGTACATTCCATCACATTGATCTTGCAGCATGAGCATAATTGTTTCCATGCTGACCATAAGCACACAAATTGCTAACTGGAGCCAAGAACCACATCAACAACGCCTACCACCAGTCTCCACCTCTAATTTATTGTAGTGGTTCAAATGCAGAAAGCACCGTGGATTTCCTTAGAATGGAGTGATACATGGCATTTAACGCTATGAAGCGCAGTATATGGTCACATATCAAACGGACACTGAGGTAGTGCAATTTTCCTGAGGTTATGGTATGGGGCACAGTTGATATACAGTGTCAGGAAAGCTACATGTGTGCAATCAATGACACTCAGTACCAGTAGGAAGTCTGCAAATCGCACAAGGTCATATGTTCATGCTGTGTGCCCATCTCTGGCAAAACAGAATGAAATACATTCAGCTCTAGGGAATCATAGAACATAGAACATTACAACGCAGTACAGGTCCTTTAGCCATTGATGTTGCGCCGACCTGTTATACCAACCTGAAGCCCATCTAACCTACACTATTCCATGTACGTCCATATGCTTGTCCAATGATGACTTAAATCACCTCTTAACTTTCTTCTCTCCAATGAAAATAGTCTCAAGTCCCTCAGCCTAACCTCGTAAGACCTTCAAGAGCGTAAATGACTTCCTGTCTGTAATAGCTGACGGCAAACTGGGTAATATTGAAACTACCAACTACTCCTGGTCGATGCCAGACACAGAAAACCTCATGGCCACAATCAGCTCCATGGGCACTGGCTGTGTTACCCTCAACTTCCTCTGAGGTTGCATTTATGACTGCAGCAGGTGGTAGATTTCACTAAAGACATTTTGCTCTGGCCAAGTGCAGATATCACTCACACCATCTTTTGCTGAGGTTGATGTAGGGCAATTCTTCCCTGAACATCCTGGGTGTTTCTGGCCATGGTGAAAACTCTTGTCTCCTCTATCCCAATCCTGCTTGTGAACACGTCGTTGACATGCTGTTTTTAAAATCATATGCCACACCATTAACTGTAAACTTCCGCAGCTTAAAAAAACCATAGAAGGCTCCTATTAATGACAGCAACAGCCAGACAAAATCATGCAGCGACTGAGCTGGGGATCGTACACAAACCACTGAAAATATCATCTGCCAACCCTACCAGCTGCCCCCCATGTGGCAGAATATGAACATCACGCATTGGAATTCCCAGAAGCCATCCAACTGGAGTGGAAGTGAGTCCTTCTTAATGCTGAGGTGTTGGTTAAAGAGGATACTGTACCTGTTCAGTTATTGCAGTATTCATAGGCATGATTAGACAGCAATTTTTTTCAAATAATTAGCTGATTCTTTTTCATGAACAAAGATCTCTAAATTCACTTTCATCCACATTTTTCAAAATCAAAACAAACATCTTTGGTTTAAAAAGAAAGAATGGTTGGTAGGAAGCCAGAGATATTAAAGCACAATACAGATGTTTTTAACAAACCTGTTCAGAGATGTTATGACACAGCTCTAGAGCAGGTGGGAATTGAACCTGGCCTCCTAGCTCAGAGGGAGGGATATTATTACTGCACCACAAGAGCACATACTGGGGCATATTAGTGCAACACATTAGGATATTTTAGTTTTCATATGGGCATATAGCAGAGCAGATAGTGTTTGACACTAACATTTTGTAAAAGGTGATTGTAGCAGAAATATTTGTTCACCTTCCCCATTTATATTCTTCTTTTAGACTCGTGAACAATTACAGGCAGAAAACCACAGATATCAAACTAAAATTGAAGATCTGGAGAAGGCTCTGGCACAACAGGGGCAGGTAATAATTAACCGCATTAAATCAAACAGCCTTCTGAAACCCTGATGGGTGATCTTGAGTTACCTTTCCTGAGTATAATGGGGTGTTCTGTTGAGAATCTGTCCAGCACAAAGGACTTCTATTTGGTGCACAAATATCGTCTTCAAGATTCTCTTATCATATCAAGGACATGACCAGTCAATTTTCAGAGTTCTAGATGCAGTTTGCCTTAAAATCATTTGGGTCTACTATTTTTGAACAATCAGGTATTAACAATTTTCTCACCTTCCACCAGCTAAAAGCGTTAAAATGTGTTTTTAATCACAATGTTATGGAAAAGATAGATAAGAGATATTGCATAGAAATTCATAAAAACTAAAATAATAGATGGACAAAATAGCAAATGAAAGTCATGCATTACTTGAATCATATATTTACATTAAGAACACTTCAGCCAAATTACTGCATCACTGGTGTCTGTTTCATGATGCGAGGTTGGACACAATCATTTTCTAAAAGATAAAAAAAAATTGGTTTTCCAAATCTGTTTTCAACCACACAGTAATTTCTTTGTGGTTCCTTATTCAAATCCTATACCATTTAAATATTATTAACATTATTTTCATGATATTCAGACTAATATCTATAGAATTAAAAACGTTTTGTCTGACGCGTCTATAATTTTGGACCTTTCAAAAAATATCACATCAAAATGTGTAACCTCAAAGACATCCACAATATGTACTCATCATGATTAAATTCCCTACAGTGTGGAAACAGGCCCTTTGGCCCAATAAGTCCACACCAACCCTCCAAAGAGCAACCCACCCAGACCCATTCCCCTACATTCACCCCTGACTAATGACCTAACGCTACAGGCAATTTAGCATGGCCAATTCACCTAACCTGTACATCTTTGGACTGTGAGAGGAAACCAGAGTACCTGGAGGAAACCCACGCAGACACGGGGTGAATGTGCAAACTCCACACAGACACTCACCCAAGGCAGGAAGTGAACCCAGGTCCCTGGGACTGTGAGGCAGCAGTGCTAACCACTAAGCCACTAAGCCACCGTGTCGCCGACATTTGGCTAGCATAAATACTAGCCTGTAAAGTTACCAATTAAGCTTCTGATTCACAAAATCTGAAGAAATCAGTAACAGCAAAATAAGGTTTTACAGCACAGAGATGCTTGTGTATTAAGAGTGGTGTATATGATTGAACCGGGTGTCATCTGCATATATGTGTAAATTGATCCTGCTTGAGGATAATATACCTGAAGGGCAGCATATAGATGAGAAGGAGAAAGGGGAGGGGGACAAGGATAGGGAAGCATTGGAAAACCCAGATTAGACATAGTAATTAAAGAAACTGTTCATTTTGTATTTTGACATTTAAGAATAGCATATAAACCACATTCATTATAGATTGGGTTATGAACAGCAAGCATTTTAAAATCTGTCTGAGAACTTCAAAAGCACATTTTGTCCATTTTATTTCCGAGGACATGAAATGGATCGAGGAGAAACAAGCACTTTATCGCTGGAACCAAGAACTACTCGAAAAGGTATCTCTTTCCTCCAAACGCAAGTAGAATTTAAAACACCACTTCACTATCTAAATTTCCATGCGGCTTGATACAAAGTCAAGGCGTCCTCAATGAAAGAACAGAAACAGGAGTGAAAATGAATGTGATGTTTTTAATTTTCACAGATTCGGCAAATGGAGTTTGAGGAAAACCGCCTTAGACATGATGTGCAGGATGTGAAAGATCAAAATGAGCTTTTAGAGTTTCGTATCCTAGAACTTGAAGTAAGACAAATTTGAGGATTTTCTTTGCCTTTTCCTATTTCATTGATGGGGAAGAATTCCTCTGCATGGTATATAACAACATTGTAAGTTTATTGATGAAGATTTCCTTTCATTTTTACGCACATCTTTCTCGATTACAGTAGAACTGCTGAAAAGAGGTAATCTTCACTAATTAATTCACATCACTGTACCTGCTTGGAGCAGAAACATTCTTCGTGATACCAATAAGCTGAGCCATTACATTACTGAACATGCTTTATGATAGACTGATGCAGCTGCCAAAAATTAGATCACTTTGGACCAGATTTTGTGGTCAACAATGAAGGGATAGGGTCCTTTGTTATTCTTGATAAAAGCTGCTCACAAAATCTTAGCAGGCTCGAGACTGTCAAATTCTGCTAGTCTTGTGCGTTTTTAATCTGACCTCCCAGAAGTCTGCAATGTTCAGGAACTGTGCAATTAGCAAGGCGACTGACCAACCAGTTGGATTGAAGAATTCTTACAGCCTGCAAAACAGAAAGTGAAAGGCAATATTTATAATTCACATTTTAATCATTTTACAGGTAGTTAAAAAGGAACATATGCATAAAATTGAGGTAGAAGCTGAAATATCATAAATATACCTTAAAAATAAAAAAAGATGGAAATTCTGCTGTTTTTTTGAAAGACTGCGGTCCAGACTTATAAAATTAGTTTTTCAGGACCAGAGGTGTTGTTCATAAGTTTATAATTTAATATGTTTTAAAGTCTCAGTTACGTCAATCAATAAGGCTTATTATTTTCAATTTTTATGCAAGCATAGTGCATAAAAGATTAACACTTGCGTCAGACCTTTGATTCTGCGTAGGTTGCTTTTTCGAAGATTATAGCACCTTGTGGGAGAGCAGGGGAACACTAGAGGTGACTATTACACTTATAGAGCAATGATGGCAAATATGAATAGTTTCCCTGCTACTGCTATCACAAATTCCAGGCCGATGTTACGAACTTGATGCATTCATTCAAAACTTTGCAAAACATGTTTTCTTACCATTTGTTCAAAGGACCCCACTCCTTGTTTTACCTAAGTGGTTCCATGTTGGGAATGCCGGTGCAATCATGGTGAAATTATTAGCCCAGATCAACCTCATTATGGGCAACTCATTTGATAAAGTATTTAGTGGACTGAATCTTTCAATTGTAAACCAACAAAAAATTGAGATATTTGCCATTGTTACAGTTAAAGATCACAACAAAGTCCCAGGTCACAAATGTACAATACTTGCACATGAAATTCACATTTCTAATGATTAAGATACACTACCTTGAACTCTGAGCAATTACCTCCAACACAGACTCAGCTATTGGAGATTTGTGGAAGACGTTTGAATTTGATGTGAGATTTGGATAATTTTACCGAGAACTTTAAATCAATGGCTTAGGACCTGGTATAGGCTATCTCCCATCTCTCCCCACCCCCTCCTCACCCACTCAGCACTCCCTCATCTACCTCCACTTCCCCATACAACTCAACAATCCCCACTCAATGATCTCACCTAGCAGTCCCCACCCCCAAGAAGATTTGAGCCACAGCTTTTGTACACCAAAGAATTCCTTTCCCTTATTGGGATTTGCTTTTCAATTTGAAAAAAGGCACCTATTTTCCTCAAAAAAGTGTTGTTGTGTTTCAGGAACGAGAACGACGATCACCTGCCATTAATTTTCATCATATCCCATTTCCAGAGGAAATGAGTCCTCTCCAAGTCTACTGTGAGGCAGAAGGAGTACAAGTAGGTGCCACCTCTTGCCGCACTTCCTTAGAAGGCAGAGCTTTAATTCAGCTTAATAATGAGACAGACTGAGACGTTTAATGCATCATTAGACATATCTTTTTAATCATTTTCCTTATTTTCTTTTCAGGACATTACGATAGCAGACCTCATGAAACAGTTGGATATTTTAGGAGATAACGCCGTAAGTGTAGGTTGCATTTCTGATCATGCATGAATTCTTTCCTATTTTATAATCCTGTCAGGGGAATTTGCCTGAGTGAATTTTATAATTAGTGTTAATCAACCTTGTATGTTATACAACAGCAAACTCTTATGCCACAGAATTGCCAAGTGTTTATTTAGTCTGGCGGGTGCCATTTCGGTTCCAAAATGGCGTCTGTGCTGTTGGTGCACAGTTCTGCTCCAGACTGCATGGAGTATCATTCTGGGAACTGTGTCAACATGGGCATAGAGTACATGTGCTGAATGCAAAGCGATGTTGGTCATTATGTTAGGCTGATTTGATGCTGACGGTGCGATTTTCAATCTCCATAACACAACTGATGTTCTTTTTCGACTTTGGGCACAGCTGAATTTGTGTTCACATGACCCTCCCCTCCACCATCCCTCCTAATGAACCCCCTCACCACCCCCAGCAGGGGGCATCGTCAGGTTAGTTGCTAATTGATTTCAGTTGGCTGCTGCTGAGTGTATAAAAGCATTTGGTGGTGCACCGTGGTTATTTAAATTTGTGCAAGGTAGCAGGAATTGAGGTAACCCACATGCTGAAGGATTTTGTCTTGACATCAAGAGTTCTGCTTGGACCTGCAATTGCTCCCAGGAATAGGTGTGAAGTTTGGCTTCCAGCCTGGGGGTTGCTGCAGACAGAGAGAATGAGAAAAAGTATTCCAGAGGAGGGCAAGCTGTTGGAAAAGAACAAAGCAACTTGAAAAAGGGGGAGAAGAGTCCTCCGCAGAAAGCCATGTCCATTTAAGGTCTTCAGTGACCCATTGTCCTCCCTCAATATCAGTGAGAAAGAATGGCCAGAATCATGTGTGCTCCAACATGGGTGGCATGGAGGGGTAGTTTAGGGGGTGGCATTTAATCAGGTGGAGGAAAAGTGAGTCACCTTTGCACCTTCACCCAAATGCAGTCCTTGTCAGGAAGGCCTGCAGGTGGCATTGCCACCTCACGGTCCATTGTGGTTCTTAAGTGGACTCTTAATGCACAATGGACAGCCTCATCCTGCTACCACTGGTATTAGCCCTGCATTGCTCCAAGCAGGAAGCACCACAAACAAACCTTGTTGTGTGGGCAGCGTGGGGAGAAGGATCCCTTACATAAGTTATGCAGTGCCTGAATGACGGACCACAGGAAGCATGGAAGCTGCTGAAAGCCATAGTGTTGCTCTCGCTGTCAACCTGGTGATGTTGTTCGGAGTCAAAGAGTTCTGAATGGCCACCTGGTTACGACAGATTTCAGGGGGAAGGCCCACCCACTGGCCTTTTAAGTATATGAGTGGCACAAGATGGCAGCCTGTCTCCCCGAAAAACATGGCCAGGGATCTCACTGGATCTCTAGCTGATGGTCAAGGCTCCATGTGATCTGTCCTAATTAACGAAAGTCCCTGTGGCATCAAGAGATTCTTGTAGAAGCCTTCCCCTTTCACAATCTGAACTGCAGTCCAGAAAAGGTGAAGGAGCACATTGCTGCTGTCTGTGCAGATGATTGTCAATCACGTGAGATTTGCAATATCTCCCATTTCGCCATAGCGGAGTTTGCAGATTCGGTATGCAGGAAGAGCTGAATACGTTTCATTTTCCCTCACCAGAGAGAAACTGGCCGAATGCACGTGTGATTTCACAATGACTGCAGGCTGCCCAATGCCAGCTGCTGCTGAAAGGGCATATGTCTCTTTCTTGGGTACTGCATGTCAATTGTGGGATGTAGCACAACCAGAGTGGACTCCACTGCCTTGATAACTAGCTGGTATGTGCAGCATCCAGACCAGTGCTTAGTAAATGGTGAGTTGATGGCATTGTGGTATAATTGCTGCACTGTTAATCCAGACAGCCAGAGAAAATACTGGGGCCTCTATTTCGAATCCTACCATGGCAGATAGTGGAGCTTGAATTTAATAAAAGCTATGTGGAATTAAGGGTCTATGATAACTATGGATCCATTGGCCTACACGTGATTCCAGACCCAGAGCAATGTGGTTGACTCTTGACTGCCCTTCGGGCCATTAGACGTGGGCAATAAATGCTGGGCCTAGCCAACAATGCCCACATCCCATGAAGGTTTTTGTTTTAAATCCTGGCAACAGTTGAGATGCCTTTGTTCCACACCAGTTCTCTGTGCCTGAGCAAGCCAGAGGTAGCTATTGGACACCATTCCTGCTGACCAGCTGACTCATGACTCCATCATGTGCCAAGCACAAGCCAGCAGAATGGAAAACATCACGCAGTCACACACAATGTGATTAAACAGGCTATTGGAGTGGTTATAAAAGAAAACTCTTTCACTGCTTGGATAGCTCTAGAGAAGACTGACAGTGCTATCACTGTTCATGTTAAAATTTACGATGGTCTGCTGCATGCTGTACAACCTCGTCATCACTAAGGGGAGGCATTGGTGTACTGGTCTTGTCACGGGATTAGTACTCCAGAGACCTAGCTAATGCCTTGGGGATTTGAATCCCACCATGCCAAATGGTGTAACTCAACTTTGAAGAAAATCTGGGATTAAAGGTCTAATGGTGACTGTGAAGCCACATACAATTGTTTTAAAAATCCCTATGATTCACTCATGTCCTTTAAGGAAGGAAATCTGCCAAGATTATTGGGTCTAGGTGGTTGACTCATGATTATCTTCTGAAATAATTGAGAAAGATGTTCAGTACATCAAACCATACAAAAGTCACATAAATGGAATCTGACATAGACTGAGGTGCCGTAAATGACAAACTAAGGCCTGTCGATCCTGCAAACTCCTCCTAACATCAGGGGTTACCATGGTACCTGTTTAGGAGGAAATCGCTCTGGGAGTCCTCAACAGTGACCACAGACACCATGACGTTTCATGGCAGAAGGCCAAATGTAGTCAAGGAAATCTCTTTCTAATTACCAAGTACTGATACTTGCTGCTGATGATTCAGTCGTCCTTCACTTTGAACAGCCCTCGAAGGAAACCTTGAAGGTATCAAGGGCATAGGGGGGGACCTCCGTGTCCATCGTCAAGAATGGCTTGACAGCAACCAATGCTCTCTGAGCTGGTCAATTCCTAAAGGGCACAGCTATATGCTGGAAATCTGACCTTCCACTGTATAACCTAGATTTTGGATTGTTTCTGCCTGTACAGTCAGGCATTGTATCATGGAAGAGTTCACAAGTGTTCTTGCAGAGTTGGCCAACACTTCCCAAATGGAAAGGATAGGCTGCAATCACAGTGAAAGGCTCTGTACCCAATTAGAGGCTGACTCTTATGTGCTTCACGCCACTGACTGCTTTGTTAGGCGTGCCAATACACCAAGCACTTCACCACACACAACCATCAAGCCTACCTCTGTCAGCCACTTCAACAGGGTGTTCACCTGAGTACTTTTGATCAAAATTCACACAACACTTCACACTCTAGCAAGTGCTAGCACAAGTCTGGTACCTAAAACTATCCTTACCCCCAGCACTTGCTGAAGTCTACTCTTGCCTGCTACCTCTCACCATGCAGGTCCCAGCTCATAAGTGAGCAGCCTGTCAATCTGTGAATAGTGTGAGGGTGCTGCAAGTGTGAGAGCAAGTGGCAGTGATTCTATTTCATCACTACCTTCCTGCTCTTCTACCACTTGATCTTCCAACATTGCCTGGTCGGGTTGTTTTCTTGGTTATTTGTGAGGAGAACATTTGAAGGATAAGATTGTGGTGAGGGGAGGTGGCGAAAGCAACAGCTGCATGCTTCTATCATCTGAAAGTTGTAAATCAGAGAAAGTCGTTGTGGAGGAGTGGTGAGTGCAATATGAGATGATGGATCAGCCACGGGTATATTGCCAACTTTTTCATTTTCAGCTCATAGCTCGTGACTAGCTCAATCACTCCCACTCCAAAGATAGTGAATTTTTAGATTCTGCTCCCTCTGGTTATGCATCAGCTTGTTCTGCAAGAGAGTGGGAAGGGTACAAATGAGCGTAGTGCAATCTGTTTGATGATATGGCTATTGCAGTTGAATAGCTGTAAACTGTGGATGTTCAGCTTGCAGCAGTGCTTACTGAGTGAGGCTGAGGCAAAGCTGTTAATGTTCAGCATGATTTTCGATTGAGAGAAACTCTTGTTAAGTGAGTGAAGATGTGTGGCACATTGAGCATTATTGGAAGCTGTGATTCAGCTGGTAAGATTGGAATGTAAAAATGACTTCATTGACTTTTGGCATTTGTGTGGGATCATAAAACTTTTTATAGCAATATATTCCAGTCCTCAGCATTGACTGCAAAGGCCTTTTGAATCCCATGGTATATCTCTAAGTATCTCTTTATGCCTTCTGTGAATGGGGGACATCTCTGCACTTGTCAACCTCCCACTTCAAGTGCAGTTTTTAAGAACTTTGGAGCACTCTTTCTCTCCTGTTGAACCATAGAGTCATAGAGTCATGAAGATGTACAGCATAGAAATAGACCCTTCGGTCCAACCCATCCATGCCAACCAGATATCCCAACCCAATCTAGTCCCACCCGCCAGCACCCGGCCCATATCCCTCCAAACAATTCCTATTCAAATACCCATCCAAATGCTTCTTAAATGTTTCAATTGTACCAGCCTCCACCACTTCCTCGGGCAGTTCATTCCATACCAGTAACGCCCTCTGTGAGAAAAAGTTGCCCCTTAGGTCTCTTTTTATCTTTCCCCTCTCACCCTAAACCTCTACCCTCTAATTCTGGACTCCCCGACCCCAAGGAAAAGACTTTGCCTATTTACCCTATCCATGTCCCTCATAATTTTGTAAACCTCTATAAAGTCACCCCTCATCCTCCAACTCTCCAGGGAAAACAGCCCCAGCCTGTTCAGCCTCTCTCTATAGCTCAAATCCTCCAACCCTGGCAACATCCTTATAAATCTTTTCTGAACCCTTTCAAGTTTCACAACATCTTTCCGATAGGAAGGAGACCAGAATTCACTCCTCTGCTGTTTCCAGCACCTGTTCCAACCAGAATGAACCTCCAGCTTCAGAAGGCCAGGCTTGCTTTTGGATGGTGCGAGCATCAAACCCAACTTTGGCCTTTTGCTCAGGTGTTCAACCATTCAACAGCATTTACTGCTGGGCTACATACTCATTCAATCATTGGTAACCCAAAGCTGGTGTGCTGCTTATATTGTAAGGAATGGTCATGGATGAATTGTGCAATGCCTTTCATGCACTTTGTTTTGTGAGCTATCACATTTTACTCCCTAATCATTTATCTAAGTAACAAAGAAGAATTGTATTGAACACTGTCCATTATAATTTAGACAGCGCAAAGTTAAGCCTGGCCTTCACTAAAAGGCATGAGCTGGTATTTGCAGAAAATTCTGAATCTACTGAAAACACTCAACTTATGTCTTTTAATGCACTGTATGTAACTATTTAAAACAATTGCCCTACATCCAGAGATATCTGAGTAATAGTTTTAAAGTCAAAGACCAAGTTCAATAACATTTCTTCTCAGCACCAATAGTCATGCATAATTACAAACCTCTAACCCTAGCATCTTATTTCCTCATTCTGCATTGCTTGTAGCTGTACATAGAAAGAACTTACAGATGGATGTCTGTGTTTATATTTTTCATTCTAATAGGTGGAAAATCATTGGTAGCATATCAATAGCTGCCCAAAACATCTGCTGGCAGACAAGGTTTCTCACCAGCAACCTGAGACTGCAATGAGCTGCAATTCCCTATTGAAACAAATGTTAAAACATTTGCTGCCTCACAGTGCCAGGGACCAAGGTTTGATTCCAGCCTTGGGCGACTTCCTGTGAAGTTTGTACGTCCTCCCCATGTCTGTGTGGATTTCCATTGGGTACTCCAGTTTCTGCCCACAGTCCAAAGATGTGCAAGTTAGGTGGGCTGGCCATGCTAAATTGCCCCATAATATCCAGAGATGGACTAGCCATGGGAAATGCAGGATTATAGGGATAGGGTGGGGGGGGGAGGGGGGGGGGGGGATCTGGTGGATGCTCTTTGGAGGGTTGGTGTGGACTCGTTGGGTCAAATGGCCTGCTTCCACACTGTAGGGATTCTATGATTCAAAACAGGTGGGTTTTGATTGGGTCAAATGTAATTATTTCTAAAATCTCAGACCTGACCTGAGGCTCTCTTGAACCATCACTCTATCAAAGATAGAAAAGATGGACAATAGACAACCAACTCACCACTGTTCAGCAAACCTGGTGATGAAGACCAGAACCAGCCCTGATCTTTATACACTAAGACATTTACTTATACACTTGCACACAATTAACTGATACCTCCTAAACGAGCAATCACAGTTTCAGCCTGTTGTTACTTTTAGGGAACAAATGAGTTCCCAGTTCATGTCCATTCACTTTTGTACAATTAAATGGAATTCATACACAAGACATAGGTGGATTGCTCATAGCGCTATTTTTAATAAGTTGTATACTTTATTTTTTTCCCCCCTATTTTAATGTTAACCATGGCCTCAGGAAATCCAGGAAGCTGGTTCTCAGCAGTGTTTGTAGATGATGGCTGCTTCCTCTGTGACCACCTGTTTCCTTCATTCCTTTACCATGATTTGAGCTTTTCCATCCTGTTATCTGACCTCGTCTTCCCAGGATGAAGCAGATCGTCACCTATGGCTCTGCCCAAATCTGTCTCCTCTTACCTCACAGTACAGCTCTGCTCACTTCCTCACGCTGTCTAATGTAGCAGCACAAAACCTGTCTTATCCTTGGCTGTGATTTCTGCGCCAGCGTTCCCCACCCGACAAAGAGCCAAGCCTATCAATCCAGTGGTTTCAGGTTGGGAATTCTGATGGAATAAAAAAGCGACACTGGAGTACAGAATCCAATGTTCAGGGAAACCTGGGCTGCTGCTGCCCACTCATAAATCATGCTATAAGAATGGTTGGGAACTCAATTGCTGTGAATTTAGACTGTGACACTATTATTAAGTCATGTGCTTTATCCATAATAATTATGGTTGACAGTTTATGGCTTGAGACATTATCGCTGTTACAATTCCCATGAAGACTGATTTTTTAAAAAAGATATTTATATTTCCAATGTCTGACTAGAAGGATCACATGACAAGATTTCACATTTTCAGTATTTTACTGTAATAAACACTAAAAGCAACATTGTGCAACACTATTCACTGGATAACTTACATTTTAAAGTGTAGAAAAAGATACCCCTTCTAACTTCTAAACTGCCCAAAAATCCATCTCGACAATTATGTTATTGGATTTGCAATTAGAAACTTTAATCTTCAGGAATTACTCCAAAGTTATTCTCAACTCCTAATGGGTTGCTTTCTTTTTCCTTACCAGTAGGTAACTTCTAATCCCTGCACTGACTTCCACAGGGAGAATCATCTTAGTAATTCCATTTTCAGGCCAATACTAAGGAAATCTTCCAGCCTTGTTTAAATCCTTATGAATTTAGTATCTTTGATCCAAGTGTGTACCTCCTCCATGGACGTTATCTTTCTCTCGATTCCTGTAACTGAATATGTCTGTGAGGTTTAGGAAAACCTGCAACTCAAACCTACAATGGCTCACTATAGACTTCTCTTTTCCTTAAGGCATGTAAATCACATGAGCCTTGTGACCATGTAGATATGCTAATTAGCTATTATCTAAGCCACACCCCTCCACAGTTCATTTTAGTTTGAAATTGTCTAAAAAGTTTAAAGGTTAACCGTTCACAAAATGTGATATTCCTAACACCTCCCCGTGCACCTTGAAGACTAATAGCATACCCATTGTCAGCACATATGCTGTTGCCATTGTTTATTCGTTTGAACATCCTTCACCTACTCAGCAAATTTCTTCACTTAAGTCCTTTATTCCCATAGCAACCAAGTCACCCAAGCTAGCGGTCAGCAGAATTCAGAGCTGGTCACATGATCTCCCTTCATTCCTCCATTTCACCTGAAAATAGAGAGACTTTCCCAAAACATAACAAATGTTATTAACTTTGTATTTGCACATTGTATATTTACTCTACTGCATTCTGATGTTGACAAAAAAATTTGTCGCTGTGTTCAATATTACGTACTCAGATATTGACCTGAGGTGCTGCAAGGGGTAAATATCTTGAGGAGAAAGTGAGGGTTGCCAATGCTGGAGATCAGAGTCGAGAGTGTGGTGCTGGAAAAGCACAGCATGTCAGGCAGCATCTGAGGAGCAGGAGAATTGACATTTCGGGCATAGGTCCTGATGCAGGGCTTATGCCCAAAACATCAACTCTCCTCCTCCTCAGATGCTGCTTGACCAGCTGTAAATATCTTGAGTCAAAACTCCCCAAAAAATATCACCACAATGAAAGGTAGTGTATCTTAGATATCTGAATAAATAAAAATCCCTTTGTTAAATATGCTGAAAACTGTCAAAATATAGTTTTTGCACCCCATTGAGACATGAGGAACTGGTCTCTATGTAAACTATAAATAAACACGAGCGCAGTGTAGGTTTGGCTTAATGAGCTAGAGTCCATTTCTCCATTGCATTCAACTTTGAGAAATAATATACTGAAGGTCAATGCAGAGGAAATTCATCCCTACAATTAACCAGACTCTACAATAATAGATTTAGAATGCTATCTTGCTAATAGGAATGAGGTTTTGGTGTAATTGACAAGGTTTGTGCAATCACTTCTACTTCTGACCACAGTCAGTAGTCGCTTTGGAGATACCTGTGGGGCTAAACAATCTCCATCAAGTTGCCATTGCCAACCTTCTTCAATCACGTACTGACACTGTCTGTCTTCCTATTCAAAACAAATAAATTGTCTTGTAAACTGATGCAAAATCTTCAGACTGACCACAATCAACTTAATTGTAATTATAAGGGGCAATTGGTCAATCAGACAGAAGTTCAATCATTTATCAAATTAGAGGAGATAAATATTTGTGTTATATTTGCCCTAATTAAAACAATTATGTACATTTTGAACAGAGTTGCGGACTTAACTCATCCATTTCTGCTGGGTTGGGCACACCACCCACAATAATGTCAGAGGATGCAACTCTTGGGTTTAATGGTGTTGCCATGTATTTATTCCGAATCTCGCTGGGTGTATGGTTTGTTTGTCTTCATGACTCACTCCTTTACAGAGATGAAATAAATCACTGGCAAAGAAAGGGGAAAGAAGCATACAGTGTTTAGGATGTGAAGAAAATATAAAAATGTGTTAATTTTAATTATTTTCTTTCTTTATTTACTTGTTAATTAGAACTTGACCAATGAGGAACAAGTGGTTGTGATTCAGGCCCGAACAGTTTTGACATTGGCCGAAAAGGTAACATTTTTAATTGTTGATTAAACAATCTTTCACAAAAGTTAAACACTGGAGTCGAACAAGGATTTGTAAGGAATGAGTGCACTGAATGAGTTAATGCTAAAAGAAAGTGAAAGAAATCAAAGCAATGTTTAGAAAGGTACATTAAAAAGAGTTTGAATCATACATTATTTTGTTGAAAAATGGCAATCAAGCTCATAAAATTCATGCCCTGCAGCTTAAAGTACAGACAGTAAACAGCAGTAAATGTAAGCAACTGGACTGGACTCACAGGCACGTTAATTGTGCATGTAAAACGTACCAAGCCATTTTTGTGCAGGCTATGTTTGAATTCTACAGAGTGAGAATTATTCACATCTTGGCATTTAACTTCCAGCCCAAGTTGGCATTGGTGTTGGGTGTTTACTGAGTGTCTCACACTGGGTCAAAAGCATTTCTGGGGCACGAGCAAGATGACTAGAGGGTTCACTTGATGATGACTGCAATTATTGCATCTGACTGCCTGCTCATTGCACCATATGCTATTTCTTGGTAATAGATCTTTGACTTCATATCGAGATGAGAGAACGATATTTGGATTCATTTCACCTCGAGTGCAGGCCAATGGTCTTGGCTTTAGGCCCACTGCTCCTCCTCAGTTTCTTTATGGAAAACTTAAGTAATTTCTCTTTGGGGAAGTTATTAACCCATTCTATTCCAATATGGGCCAACAAAATGGTAGAGTCACAGAACTCCTGATACAAAATCTCCTGAGTTGCAACATTTAAGAGG
Source organism: Chiloscyllium plagiosum (assembly GCF_004010195.1). Taxonomy (NCBI): domain Eukaryota; kingdom Metazoa; phylum Chordata; class Chondrichthyes; order Orectolobiformes; family Hemiscylliidae; genus Chiloscyllium; species Chiloscyllium plagiosum. Next base: position 21,593,449 of record NC_057731.1, on the reverse strand, counting down.
CATTTGGATGGGTATATGAATAGGAAGGGTTTGGAGGGATATGGGCCGGGTGCTGGCAGGTGGGACTAGATTGGGTTGGGATATCTGGTCGGCATGGATGGGTTGGACCGAAGGGTCTGTTTCCATGCTGTACATCTCTGTGACTCTATGACAAGCTAAGTAAAACGAGAGGTGAAACATTACAAAAAGTCTGGGTTAAAAAGGTTAAGAAATAACCAAAAATGCTGCTATAAATCCAAAGATGTAATCATATAAAGGACACTCTTGATTTTTTTCAGTTTCAAGTACATATTTGAACATAGTATGTGTCTTTTTAAGTGAACTATCAATTCAACACATACTTTATGCCCATTTTATTTGTACTGATTCTAATTCCTATGTTGCGGAAAACATCGGGAATTTAAGTGACTATGAATATCATGGTTAGTGTTAATTTTAATGTGAGTAACTGCATACTGCCAGACACTTCTAGTGCTACTACAAAACACGTTGTAGAAGAAAGTTGTTTTGGTGTTAACTGGACAAACATCAGATGGAACAGACACTTGCCTACTCCTCCAGTTGCCTACGGTCTATAACAGCAAAATCATTTAGTTATTTTACCTCGGGATATCAGGTGGGATAAATAAAGGGAGCGTTAGAAAGAGAGGAGAGGAGGATTAGAAAAATGCAATGGTTTGCACAAGAAAATCAATTTGAACATAATCTCTTTTTTACTCCCAATAATTCCTAGTTTCATTGTGTCCTCCTAGCACACTGCATGGGTGCATACACCACCCTTCTGAAAAAGCAATTAAACTCTTGGATTTAAATCTCTTTATGTTTGCTAGATGAGAAAAAGTAATCATAACAGTCAGATTGAAACATAGCTTTCTATGTTTTGTGTTGCAAATACATTTAATTCAGAAATTAAGCCAAACTGGGATTGTAACTAATTGATGATGACCCATAATTAATGTGGGTAAGGCAGGTGGGAACTCAAAAGGAGTCCTTTATGGAAATATTTAAACATATTCAGAATTGAATTTCACTGGTTGTTAAATTCTGTAAGAGGTTGTTTGATTTTTCACTCAACTTCCAGTGGTTGCGACAGATTGAGGTGACAGAGTCTGCACTACAGCAGAAGATGAATGACATTGAAAATGAAAAGGTAAGCAGAACTCACAAATAATGTCAGTGATATTGAAACCTCCGCACAAGACACATGGCAGTTTCTGAATTATTTCTCCACCTGTTCACAGGAGCTCTTCAGTAAACAGAAGGGCTACCTGGATGAAGAACTGGACTACAGGAAACAGGCCATGGATCAAGCTCATAAGGTGCGATTCCTCATTTTCTGCAAATCTTCAATTTTGAAATGGCGCTAACTTGTTGGCATTTTTGATTTATTAAAATAACATCCACTGAAATCCCACTGAAGGCATGGCAAACTGTTAACTCAATAAAAACTGTGCCTTAAATTAAGTAATGATGATGACTCTCGAGTAAGGTGTGGTGATAGTTGATAGTGATGGTTTTAATGGTTGCAGTCAAGTGAATGGGATAAGAGGTCAGTAGGGTGCACAATCCGAAGGCCTGCTTGTAACTCAATGCTTACTAACCACCATTCTACAAATAGGATGCAATTTATGGTCATAATGCAAATGATTATTTGGCATTAGGCTTTAAAATATGCATATAGTTTTTAAAATAGCTGTTGATGCCACTTCATGCACTTAGCATCAAGGAAGTGCTGAATACATTGAACATGTGCATAAGATCCCTTCAACTACACTGAAAACAGCAATTCTTAAGGAAACTGGCATTATTTGGCAGTAGTACACATTGTTTCTGTTTACAGTTTCAATTATATTTTGTTCTTTTTAAGTAATTCAGTTGCTTTCTATTTTCTGTGGATTGAAGTGGTACAACCACAGTTCTGAGAGCTGAATCCTACAGAGCCGAGCCAGCTATTTGATAGCTTTCGGGGAGGATTTGAAGAAGCATAACAAAGCGTTTATAACTGGAGTAACATTTACACATACCCATACTTTCCCACTCTTTATCTGTAGACCATGGTATAGCAACCTAGACATGACTGCAGAGGCCTGCTGCATATACCAGTTGTATCTCACAAGGGAATCATCTTGAAACATTGTCTTTTTCTCGAGGTAAACCTTGGTGGCATAAATAAAGGTGACACCATCCAGAGGGAAGAATCAGTTAAAAAAAATTACTTGGAAGTGAACATACTAGTCATACTGGAGCACTGTATTGAAATTTACAAAACAAATGAGACCAATATGCGTCGTTAGGCAGCATCTGAGGAGCAGGAAAATTGATGTTTCATCAGGAATGAGGCTGGAAGCCTCGGGAGTGGAGGCTGGGAGCCTCGGGATTCTCCTACTTCTTGGATGCTTCCTGACCTGCTGTGCATTTCCAGCACCACAATCTCAACTCTAATCTCCAGCAACTGCAGTCCTTGCTTTCGCCCAATATGCTTCGTTCTCAAACTTTACTGTTTCTTTTTCCGTCTGGGCAGTTTTGTGTTTTACATTTACTAAATCTCGTTCCATGCTGCAGTTGTCCAAACCTAATCCTAATTGCTCTTTTTGCCCCCACAAGCGAGGTTGTTCCCTGAAGCCATGGAGTTCACATGTGGCAACTATATTGTGGGAGACCACAATGGCAGGATAAAGAGCTATGCAGTGTAGGCACTGCCAACAAAAATAAGACATGAAGAAGGAATGTAAGATGGCCCATTTCATGGCTGTGGAACCTTAAACTTTCTAAGTGGAAGCAAATATATTATCATCTGAGACAGTGGGAAAGGAGCCAGGGTAACTACATATTTGCAGATTGATTGGAAGATGAAGAAGACTATTTCATCCCGTACTTCAAATACTTATCCAGCTTCCCTTAAATAGATGTTATTCCAGAGGAAATGCAAGTTAAAAAGCACTTGGAGATGGTCATAGTGGAGTGCCTTTTTGAAGTATAAAAATATAAATCAGACTGCTGGTGTCATTTGCAAGTTTTACTGGTTCTTCCTTCTGGGACGATCTCTACCTTAAACATTCTTGATGTCAATGTGGAATTTCCAACAATCCGCAACATAAATGATTATTTATCCTAATCTCTCTCTATCTCTCTCTCTTTATTCTCTTGATGACAATTGTAAATTGATGGCTTTTTCACACTGGTTCTTTAACCTAAAAAAAAGACCTTCGCCATCTGGTGGTGGTTTTGAAGATTCTTGACATTGAGACCATTTCTATGTCTTCACCACGATGCTGTTGGAGTTCTGTTACCCTGCACAATATTCTCAAAGGCAGCCACTTAAACAAGCCTCTGTCACCTTACAATCCAGTGGGGAATGGTGGGCAGGCTGTGCAGGCAACAGGTCAATCCCAGATTTTGGACGATTCACACAGGGGAGATGCGTGTGTGATCAAGGCATGTAGAAGACCACAAGCGAGCTTCAAGACAGAGACACCTCTGAAAAATCTGAGATTTTACAAGTTCCAAATATCCTGAACTGTGAAGGTATCATCCTGGAGGGTGATCACCATCACAGTTGGCTTGCTGTCATATCTGCATTGCTCTGATCTCCATGGATCTGGAATTTAAAGAAGGTGCTGATGGACCTACCACCAGGCTTTGTCTCAGGAGGAATGGGGGGCCATCTGCAGTCTGGGCACTTCATTGTCACGTATTGACTACCTGCTGCTGCCAACAATGTCAGTCTGACTTGACTCTGACAAGACCATTTGGATGTGGCAGTGTTTCAGGAAGCCACCACAACGCATTATTTTCCAAATTTGATCACAACCAATGACCTATTTCAGTAGGAGTTAGAGGATTCTGTCAAATCCATCAAAACCAGTTGTATTACCGAATCTCCAAAAAGCCTTTATTGCTCACTGGAAATAAACATAGATATCAAATCTCTAATTATCTTGTCTTTTGACAAGAACATGAACCAGAAAGGGGTGGATAAAGATGACACAGTCATTGAAGAGGACAACAAACTTTAACTTGGGTTTTTTGATGAAAAGATTGATGTCAATTTTACATAGGGAGATAACAATTAATTTTGGCATGCACTGTGACACTGGAGACTTCTTTTCTAGCTGTGCATCTTTGTCATAGCCAAGGATTTCTACCCTGAGTCTTCCAAATGGGAGCCAGAACTTTCAGTTTCTAAACATCCTCGCAGACAAAAACTCCTCTTTCAAATTTCTCAATTCTCAAAGGAAATATCTTTCCTTCCACTTCTAGCTAATGTAAATTGACAGTGGAGCTATATTGCTGTATGTAGTATTAATACAATATATTTATATTATGCCTTGATGTGTCAGTAGAATTACCTTTTCCAGTCATTCATATAATGAGCCCACTGTTTTGTAATTTTCATAGCAGCTATAAACTTGAATAATCCTGACTGTTGTAAAAGAGAAGCCAAATGAAGTTATAAAGACATTGTTTTAGATAAGTGTATAGTGAATATAATAAAATGTGTTGAATAATTCAATGACAGATTTGTATTTTATTAAAGGTAATAGTGAAAGTTTTGATAATTTTGCCATGTGTCAGATCAAATTGGAAATGAGTAAAATACATAAAACAATGCACAGTGCAATTTCCATTTGTTTGTCTTCATTAGAGCCGTTAAACCTCTAGAGCCTGTTTTGAGAAGTATAGATCCAAAATAAATATCAGGAAACAACATGAAGGTGTAATTGAAGCATCCATTCAGCACACTGGAATTGTTGGCATATTTTTCACAAATGTTAATTTCAAAAGCCGATCACTCTTCATGTTCTGGAACTAAGTTGAAACAATACTTGACTTTGAAAATTGTAAGCTATTCCACCATCAGATACCAGCAACAGCATTGTAACTGTAGTACTGTATGAGAAATGTGCATGTTCATTTTACAACAGCGGATTCTGGAGCTGGAAGCCATGTTATATGATGCTCTGCAGCAAGAAGCTGGTGCCAAGATGACTGAGCTTTTGTCTGAAGAAGAACAAGAGAAGCTGAAGGGGGCAGTGGAGCAATGGAAGCGGCAGGTCATGAGTGAGCTCCGGGAACGCGATGCACAAATACTGAGGGAGCGAATGGAACTTGTCCACCATGCCCAACAGGTAGATATTTATTAGCTGTTCAACATCTGAAGGCACCTCATTCAGAAATGGCTGGCATTTAAAAATAAATGTATGCTATAACTTGCAACCATCTCCACTAACCAAATAACCTGAAGTAAGCCATAAAATGAAAACAATGAGTCAAGCAGTCATCCTGCATAATTGGGATTGAAATAGTGGTTGTATAGAACTGTAAACAGGATTGATGTTTTCACAATGCCTTCAGAAAAAGTCTCAGAAAAATTCGATGAATTGTGGCAGAGAAATGCTACTAATTTAATGTATTAAAGCCAATCTCTGTACTAAATATTCAGAATTCCTCTCAAATCTCTTGAGTTACATGCATAAATCCTCATTTAGGCTTATTGTAGAAGATTCTGACCTATTGTGTGATTATAGCGATGCTTATTTTGGTAGGAACCAGATTCTAGTCCAGGGTAGGATCATATCTGTCCAAGAATTAATTCATAGACAATGGGCCAAATGTCAATAATGCATGATGTTATTAATGGACAAAGCAACCAGCAAATTCCAGGGATTAAGAGATATGTTACAATTCTGAATTTTTGTAACTTGTTGATCAATTTATGTCACTTAAATATTTGCTTTACACAAATGGTATCTTGTCCTTAGCCTCCCTGTTATTTGAAAGAACTTTCTTCATTTGCACATTAATTTGCCAATTAACTTCTGACAGGAATTTAGTTCTACAATTTAACAGCATTAATGTTTTTTCACAATATGATAACTGTTAATATCATGCCTCTCTGGCCCTGAAAAAGATGAACAGTTTGAACTGTTTTATCTTGTTTATGTATTCAAATTGTCAAAGATCTATTAAAAAAAGTTAGATTTTTACATTTTATCATAATTTCCTAGTTTTCCATTGTGTTTCTTTATCCCTATTTGATATAATTCAATCCTTCTGTCCTTCTCTTTGAGCAGAATCTTTTGGATTCTTTTAGACTGAGTAGGAAGGCAGGAAGAGGAATGTAATTGCGTAGGGTGGTGTGCAAAATTTAAACAGTGGCTTAAAAATTTGGTATTCATTTAGAAAGAAGCCTCACAAATGATTGAGAAGCTCTTTTGCATTCATTACCATGGCATAGATACTCGTTAACATTCCAGACCAGTGGAATTACATTCATAGTCAGAATCCTTTTCGTAATCATTGTTTTAAAAAAAAGTATTTTCACAAACTTGAGTGTATATATGAGTTGTGTGCCTGATGGATGGACTTCTGCCTGATCACTCTGGTGAGTACACACTGCGATATGCTTCCTACTGAGATTTCTTCATTAGCAAGATGATTCAGAATAGGGGTTGCCAGATTTTTGTATTATTATGATTCTAGCTGATGATATTACTGGACAAGTCAGATGTCAGGCTGAAATCTAGCTTGATAGAACTTTTTACTTCTTTAATGTGTTGGTGTTTCACTGAAAGAAATGCTGCAGATTTTGTTTAAACAATATAACGATGTTTATGAAACAAAATTAAGACAAACTAGAACAAATCAAGCAATTTATAATTCAATTTGAAAGATTTTAAAATGCGTGGAAAATAAAAATCTATTACATACATCATCACTTTTCAGTGCACATTTGCCAGAGAGAATTCTCTTCTCTGTCAGATCTGAAGCTGGACTCAACTGCTCCTTTCAATTCGTGATCTTGAGAGATTGATAGCCTCCTCCCTGATTATCCATATAACAGACGTTAAACTTTCTTAGCTTCAAATAATTCCTTCATGATTTTGACCAAACACTTCTGGTCTGGAATATTCAAACTAAAACCCTTCTACTGAGGTAATCTATTTCCTAACAGCTGAACTAACTCCTGTCAATGGTGCAAATTAAAGGGAGTATTGATGGTAATGTGTGCTGGAAAGGGTGAGGAAACAGGTGAGTTGGACAAGGGGTGGTGCTAGGTTAAATTGGACACGAGCAGCTGGTGGAGTATGAGTCCAGGCAAAACTTCATATAGGTGAAATGAAATGGTAAATGGGATGAAAATGTCTGGGAGAGATTGAAACAGGACAGAGGGGAAGCCAGTGGAAAGAAGACGTTTGTCAATGGTCATAAAGGTCATCCTATGTTAGAGGAAAGGACTGAGGATGAAGGAATAAAAAAAGTATTACTTTATCGGGAGTTGGGTCTCTACACAGTCATTTGCTGAGAATTTGGAGATGGAAGGGGCCTCAGGTTTGGTGGCACATGTTCCTACACGGCTCAGGGAACCAAACCTTTATGAAGTAAAACAGAAATAACAATAAATCATTGTGTGAAAACACTGTTGGGGAGTGTTTGCTGAAATAAAGCTCTCACAACAGTGTAAAGGTTAGGATGCTCTAGCATCTCATAACTCTGATATCCCAGTCTGGCCGTGTAATGCAGTGAAGTCTAAGCTATGAAGTGGCTCATACTCCGGAAAAATGGCTTGGGGATGTGGGGTAGTTCCACATGAAGTTGCGCAAGAGCATTCGGTGTCCTGAGTACTTCAATCTGATCAAAGGAAAAAGGGTTGAAGCTATTGCAGGGGATAATGAAAGTGACCACATCCCACATGTATGGAATATAATCTTATGCTCAAGGCTAAAAGCTGAATATGACAGAATGACAATGGGCCTCACCATGAACGGGCAGGTGCAGAGCAGGCTTTCATCCAAGATCTGAGCAGCTAGATTAAAGGCCCAAATGTTATGGGTATGAGAACAAGTTGTCTAGTTGAACCAACCATATCGTTCCTGTTATTTGTCATTGATCCATAATTGAGTGCAAAATTCTTAGCAAGCTGAACCAAACCAGCAGCTCTTCTGACTTTGTTGTACCAAAGAGAAAATGAAAGAATGCCCAGCAACAACAATAGCAGGCACCTGAAGCTAATGGGCACCCAGCTGTGGACCAAAATGTTATATCTAAAGAAGAGGATTTAGGTCTTCAGTACCCTTGAGTAGTCTACTGCAAGAGGGTCTACGGAAGGCACCATAGCTACCTGCAGATAGATGAATGCCAACACTGCCAGTATCTTCCCATGATGAGAAACTGAATCAGCTCCATCTGACATCCTCCTACAAAAGGTCATTTGGAAGGTAATGCTGTGCCTCTGTCATTCAAGCTTACAGTGAGATAAAATTTCCTCCGATTAGCTCCTTTCAAAGCGCAACTGGAGACTTGTGTAGTATCTCCCAATCAACCACCCACAAGTGCATTTGTGAGTTAATGGATGTCCTTCTCAGAAAAGCATATCTGCTTGTGCAGTTCACCAGAAAGTCAAATTACCTGAGCCTTTGAATTTGCACCTGTCACTGGGTTCCCTAGCTTCAAGAGCCAATCAGCTGCCCTCATGTGCCCTAGCATCATCCAACCAGTTACTGAACAAGAAGGGATGTCCACTCCCTCAATATCCACCTCAGTTGTACCTGCAGGCAATAGTTCCTGCAGATTTGTACCTGTTATCCATGGAGTTGCTACAATCTTGCATTCTGCAACTCCCAGGTTCCTCAAATTGTTGACCCCCAATTCCACCCCCCACACACACACACACACACACAATCCTACCTCGCTGTCAAGCACAAGTGATAATGTTGGATGATATGGCTAATGACCAAGTAAGGAACCTCCAAATTGATGCCGAACAGCAGCACAAAGCAACCTTAACATCAAAGGCCAGAACTGACCAGATAATTGGTCTCCTGAAAGTGAGATGCTGTTACCTGGACTGCTCAGGGGGAGCACTGTAATACCAGTTAGACTGTCCTCGTCTAGAGGGCTGCGGCCTGCTAGGAGATGTCTGCATTGATCTGGTTGTAATCTCCTCAGCCTGAGGTGATGCAGACATTGTGGTCACAAGCTGAGGACAAAAGGAGTGACAGAGAATCTCTAGAATGTCCTGAGATGACAACCACTGGGTGCCTTTCCTCCTACCTTTTGTTTTGCAATGGCACATTCCTTGAGAGAATGAGATGCTTGGAGGTCAGTCAGGGTGCCTTGGCTACCTCTCGTTCAACCATCGAATGCATCTATGCAACAATGTGGAAGTCACTGTACACATCCTGAACATTCCACTGGACCTGACACTTCACAAAGCGACTGCCCCCATTCCATGGAGGCAATAGGTATTCCAGAACGTTAGACAGAACTAGGCCGAACACTTACACCCTCCACGTCAGTCTTTACTCATCTTTGGCACCTCCGCTAATCATTCCCCTGCTCGCCTCTGCATCTCTGTCAGTTCATTAATGCTTAGACCAAAGCATTCTCATCTGTTGTAGGCTTATCAGAGGCTCAGTAGTCCTCCAAGAATCAGAAATCCTAGTCCTAATTTACTCCACCAACAGTGAGCCCATGTCAATGCTGTGTTCTGGTTATGATCCCATGTTTACTCTAGATACATTAACAATTAAGGTGAACATTATTCTCTGTCGGAGGATAAAGGGGATGGCTTGATAATGTTTTCTCTGAGCTTCCCTTTGACTTTTACTCATTGGACGTGATAATGGAGATTGTGATGGAAATAGGTCGGAGGGTTTTCTGTTGTTATGCCTTAAGTAAGAGTGTCTCTAGAGGCTGTATAGAAGAATATAAAAGTGTATCAATATTACGAGCTGCCATGTTTATGCCTGTTATGCATATCTGTTGCTGCTTTATGTGCAACAGGTAGCAGAGCGAAAGACTTCTTACCAGATGGATGCACAAATCCAACCACCTCTTCAACACAGGCCTAGTCTCCTTAATCTCCAGTCTGCTCCATGGCCTGTTTCTCCAATAGGGTTACCATAATAAAGTCAGGTATTCCTCTCCTTGTCTAGGCAGGTTCATGCTTATTGTGCATGTTCATGACCTACAGATAGACAGAAACATTGAGTAACATGGGTCTGGGTGCATGAATGCTTTCCCTGCATTCATAGCTACAGATTCTGCTAATAGGTCTCCGAGTTGTCAATCTGTCCCTGTGTCTTATTGATAAGAATTTCCAAAGTGGCAGCTGACATGCTCCATCTAACCTTTAGCTATCATGTGTTTAGTTCTGATATAAGACATGGGCACCTGATGGTATCTGATCTGCTGAATGTTCAACATCATTTGTTGTTTTTGCTGTTAGAGCCAACATCACTTTCATATGAACAAACCAGTTAGGTGTAGGAGTAGGCCACTCAACCCCTTTGATTCTGCTTCAATATTCAGTCAGATCATGGTTGATCTGACTACTCTACATTCCCACAGAACCCCAATAACTTTCATCCCATAGCCCCACAGGAAGCTGCTGAGTAAGATAAGGGCCCCTGGTGTTAGAGGCAAGGTACTAGCATGGATAGAAGCTTGGCTGTCTGGCAGAAGGCAGAGACTAGGGATAAAGGGGTCCTTCTCAGGCGAGTGTGTTCCACAAAGGTCAGTGTTCGGACCACAACTTCTCATTTTATATTTTAATGATCTGGATGAAAACCTGAGGGCACTCTAAGTTTGCAGATGATACAAAGGTAGGTAGAGGGACAGGTAGCATTGAGGCTGCAGAAAGATTTAGACAGGTTAGGAGAGTGGGCAAAGATGTAGCAGATGGAGTACAACGTGGGAAAATGTGAGGTCATGCACTTTGATAGGAAGAATACAGGCATGGCTATTTTCTAAATGGAGAGAAGATTCAGAAATTAGAAGTGCAAAGGGACTTGGGAGCTCTGGTCCAGGTTTCACTTAAGGTAAGCTTGTAGTTAGGAAATCAAATACAATGTTTTCATTCACCTCGAGAGGACCTGAATGTACTTCTGTACTTCTGCGGCTTTTCGAGGCTCTGGTCAGACCACATTTAGAGTATTGTGAGCAATTTTGGACCCCATACCTCAGGAAAGATGTGTTGGCCCTGGAGCGGGTCCAGAGGAGGTTCATGAGAATGATCTCAGGAATGAAAGGCTAAACAAATGAGAAACATTTGAGGACCCTGGGACTATACTCAATGGAGGTTAGAAGGTTGGAGGGGAGGATGTGATTGAAACGTACAGAATACTGAATGGTCTGGGCAGAGTGAACATTGGGAAGAGATTTCCATTGGCGGGAGAGACTAGGATCCGAGAGCACAGCCTTACAGTAAAGGAAAGACCCTTTAGAATGGAGATAAGGAGAAACTTCTTTAGACAGAGAGTGAGGAATCTATGGAATTCATTGCCACAGAAGACAGTGCAGGTCATGTCAATGAGTATATTTAAAACAGAGATAGATAACTTCTTGATTGCCAAGGGGTCAAAGGTTATGGGGAGAAAGCAGGAAAATGGGGTTGAAAAACCTGTCAGCCATGATTGAATGGCGAAGCAAACTCGATAGGCTGAATGAGTCAATCTGCTTTTATGGTCTTATGGTCTTGTCAAGAATATATCTACCTCTGCCTTAAAAAGTTAAATGACTACTTCCACAGTCTTTTAAGGAAGAGTTCCAAAGATTCTTAACCCTCTGTGAGAAAATTATTCTTTCCTTCTCTGTCTTAAAAATATGTGAACTCTTACTTTTAAACAGTGAGCCTTCATTCTCAATTCGTGCGGAAGAAAGTAAACATTATTTCCACATGCACCTTTGTCAAGAATCCTCAGAATTTCAAATGTATAGATCAAATCACCTCTTACACTTCTAAATGTCTTAATGTATTATCTTTAGTATAGCTTGTAACATTTTTCATATAATAGATGTTAAGCTAACTAGCCTGTAGTTTCCTGCTTTCTGCCCAACATTTTTGAACAAAGAAGATATATTTGTTATTTTCCAATCTAATTGAACTTTCCCTGAACCTAGTGAATTGTGGAAAATTAAAGCTGAAAATGTGTTGCTGGAAAAGCGCAGCAGGTCAGGCAGCATCCAAGGAGCAGGAGAATCGACGTTTCGGGCATGAGCCCTTCTTCAGGAAGGGTTCATGCCCAAAACGTCGATTCTCCTGCTCCTTGGATGCTGCCTGACCTGCTGCGCTTTTCCAGCAACACATTTTCAGCTCTGATCTCCAGCATCTGCAGTCCTCACTTTCTCCTGTGGAAAATTAAAACCAAGCATCAACTATCTTGCTCGCCATTTCTTTTCATACCATCAAAGATATTGCAGGTACTGAGTTTTGAAGGATGAAATAATGGGAGGCAGTGTGAGGGAAAAAAACTTTCTTCAAATCAAGGAGGACTTGATGTTGGAGCAGGCAATCTAATTCTCGATGCAGGCAGAAATAAGGGCCCCAAAATGGAATTGTCACCCTCTGGAATGTCCATCAAAATGCCAAAACAGTGGGTATCAGTATTATCAAGTATATGAGATTATACAGGAAGTGGTTCTAAACCGAAACACAAAACTGTCCTCTGTGTGTATGTGTGTTGCCGTGAGTGCTGTAAATGTGGCAGTTTGAAGCACTAGAAAATATGACTTTGAATCCTCCATCCTTTTGGCTAAGTGCATGTTGTTGGGAGGTTTTTTTGCTTTGAAGTTGAAGGAGGCTTCTCCCCATATTTTACAAAACCCATTTAATTAATTGCCGACCCCACCCTGATGACACCACATCGTAGTTCTACTCTATCACTCAGCAAACCTGGAACAACTTGCTACTTTACCAGATCTCCTGGAATTCACAATATCTCTGTACAACGCCATCATTCAAAGCACACTGTGCAGTCCACAGTTATCCTGCATGGTTCTTGGCCTGGATGTAGTAAATAAGGGGAAATTGGTACACTTTTTTGTAATAGGGACCTGGATGCTCTGCTGGATGAGGTGGTGCAGAGCTAGAATAACCTCTCCACCTGCCCCTTCAAGGCCAGCAATGGAAGCCACAATGCCACACCATTGCCAACCTGATCCAAGGTCAGTGCAGTCTCAGCCATCTGGAAGACAACAGAGTTGGGAAGAATGTCAATGGCCTTCTTCCCACTCTGCTATGCTAAATCCTGCCATATTCTCTTTAGTACTTCACACTCATTCTCTCTCTGCTACTGTATGCACCTCCCACCAAGTATCTTGCCACAGCACTCTCACTATAGCTGCAACATTTTCCCACACTTGCTTTCACCCCAGTTCCTGATATCACTGAACCTGCATGCCCTCAGCACTGCTTACTCACTCGCAGGGCTACAATGTGCCACCTGCACCAATAACTGTGCCACCCATTTTCAGCTCCTTTAACGCTTGCCTGTCTCTCATTCCAGGAGGAACATATCCTACAATAGGGCAGAAAGTCTCAAGGTGGGTGATGAGCTGCCCACCTGTTAAGTGGAGACTATCCTGACTCAGACTGCCTGAGTGACTGACTGTGTCTAAACCGTTGGACTGGTGTCGGAGACTGCCCTTGGCTTACTGTGCTGGGAACCTCTGACCAAATGCTACCTTCCTTGACTTGACTGAGGACTGTTGACAATCATGACAAGCCTCCTTCCTTTGTGTCTGCACGAAACACCAAGGTAAGACAGAATTAATGTGAGCCTGTTTGTTTTCTGGTGGAGGAGGGGATGTTAAGCAAAGCACAATAAGGCAAGGAAGGGCAGGAATGAGGAGAGCATCAAGTAAACTCAGAATATGGAAACAGTATAACAGCAAGGCAACAGGCAAAAATGTAGCCTAGCCCATTCCTTGAGCTGGATGCGTGTCCCTGAGTATACAGAGTCCTTCCTGTAGCTGTACAGTTATAGTTGCTGGTGCAGCCCAAGGTTCTGCATTAAAATGCAGGAGTGTACTGTAAGTAGATTGAAGATGTGCCGTGAATGTTCTTAGAGAATGGCACATCTTGGATGTCAAACAGGCTGATGCCCATAGAGCATTTTCTGAGGTGTTAATGCCTGGTATCCAACCCGGAGATCCTTCAGAGCAAAAGGGGTTGAGTTGAAATTGTTTGGTATCTGCTCTGGCTTTCATGTCAAGCATCTCTAGCTTGTTTGACACATCTGCTAAGATAGGAAGCTGTCTATTAATGAGGCAAATGTGTCACTAATACTATGTTTAAAAGGCTATAAACTCAGTCAGAAACTTAGCACTCTGCTGAACAGATACAGTAACTTCTTCCTGACCTCGAGATACACCTTGACAGATTTCTCATGCAATTCTGTCACAAATGTCACAATGATAACCCTACAAGATTTTGCCTATTGTAATGCAACAGCATCTTTATCACCTCGGAAACAAAGAAAGCTTCCTGCAAAAGGCAAATTTCCAGAAAAATTAAAATGCGAATCAGCAAGCATTTAACACGGACTGGGAAACAATAAGGAAAAGGTTCAAGTTAAAGATGTGGAATGAAAGGTCAAGACAACATTCCTAGGGGGTAAAGAGTGTCAAAGCTGATTCTGGGCCATCTACTTGAAGGTGCAAGAATCTAAAACAGAATCTGAACTCAGCACAGGTGCAGTTGTTTCAGTAGTGATCGACAACTTACTATGGTTACAGTCAAAAAGGGTCAGAACAGCAATCATGAAACTTCAAAATCCAGGAGTCACCCTTAGTTGCTGGGCACATCACCACAAGCTCAGTCGCAGAGGGCAGAATGTCAGTGAAACATTACATATATTGAAGAATCAGAATATATTGGTATTGAGTAGAATTCAACTGAATCTCTTAAAAAGAATGAATACTGTCCTTCAAACTGAAGACAAGAAAGAATTTCGGCAAGAGTTTACCAAACTATTTAAAGGCATATTGAACCAGGATGATGGTGCCAAACCATCTCCTTGCAAAATTTCAGTTAAATTGTGTGATGCAAAGTCCAGTCACATTACCAGCGACACAAATAAAACAATGGTGCTCAGGTCTAGTAGCTTTTGCCAAGACAAATGGAAAACTACGATTGTGTGTGAATATCATTCTGTTAAATAGAGGAATATAAAGGGAAATCTATCCTATTTCATTTGTCAACTCTAACTTGGCAAAATTGGTCAGATGTAAGTTTTCACAAAGCTGGAGGCCAACAGTGGGTTCTGACAGCTTCTCTTAAACCAAGCAACAGATTGCTGACTCCATGTATTACACCATTTGGTCAGTATCGTTCCAGCCATCTCCCATCTTGGATCTCCTCTACATCAGACATTTTTCAAAGAGCAATATTTGGTATCCTGAAGGCAAAGCGGGCACCATTTGCCATATGGATGAATATGAGTGCGTGGAACATGACCAAAGGGTCAAGCATGTGTTAAAGGCACTACAGAGAGTAGGCCTTGCACTAATGATAAATATCAATTCTCTAGAACAACATTTACGTTCCTGGAACACATCCAAGAAAAATCATCACAGCAGATCCATGGAAGATAAGAGCCAGCAGTGAAGGTTTGGGACCACAGTGTGTAAACATTGTACAGTACCTCTTTGGCATGGTAAATTAAATTGGGATGTTTATCCCTAACTGTGTCAATCTTCCTCAATCTATAAGAGAGTATTTTTTAGAAAAGGACCAGAAATGGAATTGGAGGCAAGAGCAGGCTTCAGCATATCAAAAAATATGGAAGAAGCAATGAGGGTTCTTGATATATTATTACTACTTGGGAACTGAAGTTCTCAAGTGGAGGAAAAATGGATTTTAGTTTTCAACTCTATGTACAGCTGAACTGCTTTTCTAAATGGTCAGAAAGTTATTTTAAACAGTGAATTAACAACAGCATTTAAAAGTAGTCATGTGATGTTAGCTAAATGACCAGCAAACATACAGGAGGTAAAATTTGTAAAGGTGTTTGCTGACTTGAGTTTTATAACCAGCAAAGAGAGGGGGTGAGGAGGAGTGTGTGTGTGATGAGCAGGTTGAGAGAGAAAGGACCAGAAACAGGTTCTTTCAGAAAGGAGAGGTTGATACCAGCAGAGATACTGTTAGTGGCAGGGTCCAAGAAGCTGGGGCTATGGGTAAGTCCTGGGGTGCTTAGAAATCTCTGAGGAAGAAAAAACAGTTTCAGAAGCAGAAAGCTACAGAAGTATCAAAGAGAAAGACAACTTCCAAGATTGTTGAAAACATGAGTTTAAGGAATCCATGTGAGCTGAGTTAGCAGTTTATTTTACTGGTCTCAGTGAGAGAGACATTGACAGAAGGAAATAGCATCTAATGAATGTTAAGCAGTTTGCCAAAAGGAAACCATTGCCAGCTGTGCCAGCTGAATGAGAGGCTTTAGTGTGGAGGCAGGAATGACTCCTCACCTACACAAGGGAACCTTGATTATCTGAATGAGATGGGCGGGCACTATTTCGTTCGGATAATCGATTATTCGGTTAATCGATTAAATGCTTTTCCTCTGGGGCTCGGAGTTTTTAAAGAATGCTCCCCATTCAGGAGACTGCAGCAGCACACAGCACGTGAGACTGTTTCCCCAACACCGCCCGGCCCCAACTCGGTCCAACACCGCCTCCCAGCACAAAGCGCGCGAGACCCAGACCCCATCACCGCCCCCCCGCCCACCTCCAAAACCCCATCCAACACCGCTCCCTGCCCCTCCAACCTTGCCCCCCACGTCCGAACCCCATCCAACACTGCCCTCCACCCCTCAGCA